>NW_015150610.1:460204-467608 GCF_000732505.1 Cyprinodon variegatus | reverse complement strand
AGTTTCTCCCTGATCTCAGATTCGGTGTAGATGTGTTGATGCTGATAATACATGCCTGTCTAAAGAAGAGTGGTACAGCGGTGTGGGAGAGCTTCTTGGTCTTTGTTTCCAAGGTCTTTGAGGTAAACTTCCTACACAGGAAAAATAACGCACTTTACTTCTATCATATATATTGTAATTTTAGCTCATACATGTTTTTAAATAATTTAGAAGAAAAATAAATAAAGCTCCAATATTTGTTAAAAGTAAATGAAAGCATGCTTTATATTCTATGTTGTCTGTTTACCTGACTTCGAGTCCGAGTCCGTTGAGTACCTCCGCCCTTCAGCACTTCCTTCACTGAAGTCTGATAATGGCCCTCTCTTTCCTGTCGGGCAGGTAGGAGATGGAAGATGACAGCAACAGATGATTTTTGTCAGTCCCCTAGCACTTCTAAGACACTTATATGTTTGAAAGCAACTAAAGGATGATGAAGGTTTATTCTGGAGCATCCTGAACTCTCTGTATCTGATTACTGGCTCCTACTGAAGTCTAATCCAAGGCTTGCTTGAGGTTAAGATCTTAATCCTGTTGACCTCCATTCTATCTTGAGTCAAAATGTAGCTGTAAGGTAATTGCTTTTATGACATTATTTAATAAGTTTTATAATTTTAACTGCAGACAACAGCAGATTATTTATCAGAATCTATAAATGAATACTCACTGTGAAGTCTCTCTCTGATCATCTGGCTCCTGCCGCTCAGTGGAATATTACTGTCTGGCAGAGAGCCATCCATCTAAGAAACGGGGAAAACCGATTATTTAAACCATTTTAAAAGGTTTGGTTGCACTCGAAACACAACATGTCTTTTAATTTTTGGACACATACTGTGTAACATTGGTTGTAGAGAAGCTGTAAAGCCAGAAAAGAAGAACATACGGTCCTCAGATATCTACGACTCACTGATTCGTGAAAAACCTCCTCCACTAGCTGTCGAACGACTTTGGTAGGCGGCTGCAGGTTGGAGGCCTTGTGCTGGGATTCGCAGGCCTCCAAAATGGAGGTAAGGTTTACCCTGCGGTGGGCCAGCTCCTCACACATGCTGAGGAGGATGCTGTTTAGATGGTCACTCAACTGGACCGGCTGTAAAAAAAAGGAAAGGGGCATTCAATAACTGGCTAAGCCTGTGATGCCAGGAAAATATTAGTTTAGTCTAAGAGACTCCCACCTGATTTTGAGGTAGCTGAAAATCAACTGACCAGTAGAGAGTCATTCCCAGTGAATACACCAGCATCTGTGTAGCAAAATCTATTGGTTAAGAAAAAGTCAAACAAGTAACATTTAAAGCTTAGACCAAGATAAAGACAAAAAAAAAAAAAACATTGTGTAGGGTGACCAGATTTGGGTTACTGAAAATGTTGTGTTTGTTACTTACCTTATACTTACCTGCAGATGGCGCCACCGTGCATCTATATATAGAATTGCTGTTACTACTACACCACCACACATTGAGCAATTGCTGCAAATGTACCCAGCCTTGAATGCATTCCTTTTGTCCCAAGGACAGGCCACCAGTGCAGATCCCCATGTTTTTTGAGGATGAGTTCAGTGAGATTTAGGCTATGAAATGTGTTTGAGGCAGTCGTCCAAAATCCCAGACAGTTTTGAAATTCCACAGACATGTCTGGGAAAAAGAGGACGTCTTGTCACCCTAGCATTGTGTGAACCCCTATGTAAACTGCATGCCCTGTTTTGTCAAGACTTCCTTCTGGGGCTGAAGCAATTGATCGAATTAATCGTGATTAATCGATTATTGTAATCATCAACTAATTTAGTAATTGATTAATCATTTTATGGAGTATAGAGACTGTAAAATATGCTTTTAACTGACAGAGAAACCGATTTAGAGCAGTAATAATATCAAAATTGTAAAATATATATAAACAGTTTGCATTTAACTGCTTTTCTCCAGGTCGCTTCAAAATATCCTGGCAGAACCACTGGTCTGTTTAAAACAGCTTTGTATTTCAGCAAATAACCACAAGCATTTATCATTGTTAGCTTTTTTAATGTTTATCCAAAAGCCTAATTTATTAATCAATGTAGCAACAATTCTTTATTCTCAAGTTAGAGATATGATGATATAGATATTTGTTTAATAAAAGTAGTATATGAAAAAGTTTCAAAATTGTACAGTATTGTTTGATTTTTGGATGTCTGTGTATGTTTGCACTTTTTCAAGAGCCCAAGGTGGAAATGGATTTTTTCATCATGTTATATAAACAATAAAAACTCTCAGAAAAAAAAAACTAATTTATACAAAAAGTAAATTTGTGAAATTGAGCAGATTTAGGAGATCTTGCAGTTGACCCTGAAAGGTGTTGCAGCCGTTGACTTTTTAAAACCAATATTGTGAAAAACTTCGTCCCATGTAATCATATTTAAATTGAATGGGCAATTAGCAGACATATTTTAGTGTAATGTGCAAAAAATGGGAAGGTATAACTCCAATTGTTTTGGAGCAATTGGGAGAAAGAAAAAAGATGGATTAAAAAAAAAAAACATGTAGCTTACAACTGCCACTAGAGGGTGTGTTTACTCCTTAGTTGACCTTCAGTTTCTCATGTCCTGAGATTTTGCATTCACAGGAAAACCACATATGCACATGAGAGCCCTCATTTTATAATCAATCCAGTTAGTTTTATAGTGGAAATCTCCACATAAAAAAGCAACACCAAAAAAACTATTAAATTGCTCCAGGTTTTGCAGTAAAACACCTGCAATCTTTTAGGTGAGATACCAAGACAGCCATTAGGACCCAAGCACTGACCCTATCAGTGGCAGGTTTGGTTGAGCCGGCACGGTCCTGCAGCATCTCTGGAGCAGCAAATGCAGACACCTCATCTGATAGGCCGCAGTTCTTAAAAGCTAAGGTTCCAGTGGCTGACAACAGCAAGGAGGTGGGGCTGATGATGCTGCACATATTGTTGTGACCTGAAAAAGCCAAGAAGTCCGGAAAACCTATTAGGCACAAATATGTTATTCCATAGCAAAGCAGACAGAGTCAAACTCATATCAAAATACCCAAGCAAAAACAACACTAGACTAACATTAGTTCAGAGGAATAAGGCATGTTGTGTGAGCCAACAAAAGGGAGAGGCTATTTGAAATGCTTTACCCTTATAAGAGACATCCATTAAACACTCTGCAGCGCCCAACAGCAGGGACCAGATCTCCTCTTCCAGCAGAGGTCCCCCTCTTGCCTCCAGTACCTCAGCTAATGTAACGAATGTGCTGCTCATTCTGCCAGCAATCCACACACACACCTGAAACACACAGAGCACACAAAAACACAGAGCACAACAGGCTCTTAACTCATACATGCAATTAACGAAAATTCCTGAATTGGAAAAACACTACAACTCTTATAAAGGTTTTTTGTTGTTGTTGTTGTTGTTGTTGTTTTTTATATAATTCTCAACAATTTTGGCAACTTAGCCATTTTTTTTTTTTTTTTTTTTTTTGCAAAAACAGATATTTACAGTTGGTTGAAACTATGAGAATGCATCTTGAAAATTTAAAAATCTTCACAAAATACAAGAACTATTTCCAGAACCATCTACAACAGAAGTGCAGAAATAAACGTAGCATTGCAAAGAGGATGAGAAATAATATCAGAATAACAAGGAATCTGTCTGATAACACACACATATGCTTCATTTTCCCTGGATCTTAGTTTAATCAAATCCAATCCAATCCACTTTATTTATATAGCACGATTTAAATAAACACAAGGTTTCCAAAGTGCTGCACAAAAAAGATAAAATAACTAACTAAGTAAGTCTGCTCAAGACTCAGAGTAAGACCTGTCAGAGTATCACCTCTAGCTCTGACCTGCACAGTTAGTACAGGTTTTTTAAACGAGGAAAAATCTAAATATGAAAGTATCTACAAGTTGGGTTATGAGAGCTAGCTTCTCGACAAGTTACTGCAAGAACAGACTAAATCTCTCTAACACCTGCAAACATTACCCCAGACAAATGACCTTCAAAGTGGAGAAGCAGAGAAAACCATTCAACACAGCCCTTAAGCAGAACAGAACAAGAGAAGCATAACTAAAACCTTACATTCATAGGATTTTCTAAACCAAAGTTCATCACAGTCATGTTTTCTCTACTAGATCCTATATTGGGTTTACTCTATGGTTTTCCATCAAATTAATATAAAAGTCCTGCTGCAAACGTAACAAAGCATTTCAATTACTTTAGACTAATGAATCCCTCTTTTTAAACTGAACTAATCCTTGTCTTACAAGATTAAATGTGTGAGAAAACGAACAAACATACTTATCACTGATCATATCATAATGCTGAGTCCCAATATAATCATTTTATTCAAGGAAAATTCAATTTTTACCTTTGCATTGTAGATAATTATGATTAATTTAACCAAAATATCTTTTAAGTAACTATAAGAGCTGCAAATATTTTACTTTGCCCATACTTTGAAAGCTATGAATCTAAAAAACACATTATTGCAGCTCTGCCTCTAGTATAAAAGAGAAACAATGAGTTATGCAGATGTTCACACTTAGCGATTAAGGAAAACTTGCAGCTGTGCTTCTTCAAACTGTTATTCTAAGGATGTAACTCGTAAAGAATACAGCAAATCTCAACACATAAAGGTGACTGTGTTTCCTCTACTGCAGTAAAGTTGTGTTTTGCTATACAAGTTTGCAGAACTTGTTTTGCACCTCTGAGAGCAGACATTATCTATCCAGTCAAAGGTGTCTTGTCATTAACAATTTGTGCTAAACTGCAAGGGACAAGGGACTGATTCTATACAAAGTTTGATAGGTTTTTAAATGTCAAGGATCAACTATTCACAGTTTGTATCCTAATATTATATTTGGCTGGGGGGGGGGGGGGGGGGGTTATTATTTAAGTAAAAAAAAAAAAACTCTTTACTTTTCGGTTTTTGATAAACAATAACAATTGGTGCATCTTAATGAAGTTTCCTGAGATGGGATTTAGCCAGAAATCAAATTAAATGCAACTAAATATGATTTAATTATAGTAAACTATGATGTAAATTAATGAATACATTAAATCTGCCATTTATTTTCTGTTGGCAGGTCTCCCTCGAAAAAGAGATTTTATCTCAAGGGACTTCCTGGTAAAATAAAGGTTAAATAAATCTTTATCCCTGAAATTTAGATAATGTAATCAGAGCATTGAGGTAGGCTACTTCCTTTAAATCTCATATATATTGGTTATGTAAACACAAGGTGTTTAAAGGTATATTTTTTTGGCAACTGTATCCAATGCAGTTTATCATTTCCAGCTGAGAAATTGTTTGTTAAATCGAACCTAGTTAATGCAAAAACATCAACTAGAGTCTGATATGTGGAGTAAGAAAAAGTAATGCAGACAGGCACAGCATGAGGCAGATAGAGGAGCTAAAGTGTGTTTGGAGTAAATTAGGCCAAGATCCCCACCATCTATTGCTCCTACAATAAAACCTTATGTTATCAGTTACTGTTGCTGGATCTGACATGAACCTCTAGATATTTTCTTTTCATTTTGTATCAGATTAAGATAAAGATAACGGGTTAACTGTGTAACATCAACTCTGGATATCTAAATATGCCCCAAATCTCCAGCATCCCACTGTAAACATACCAAGTGCAGCTGTGCAAACTGTCAGAAAACACAGTCAGACGAAGGTGACACCGTGTGAAAATCACCTGGCGGCATATGTAACCAGTTTCTGCTCCTGTACAGATTACTTCTCCTCAATGCTCCCAGCACAGATGCAGGAATCAATCATGGAAATGCCGCTGTGATGTCCTCCCAGCAAATGCTGCTCTCCTGGCAGGTGATTCATCAATGACATGAACGAATCGTTTCCTCCATACATCCCAGATCCTCTGTTGAAGAAATCAAACTTTCTCTCCTTCTCTTAGCCTCTATTCTTAGCCTTCCTGCTTTTAAACACTTGATTGGATTAACATCGCGGTTTGACAGCGAAGGCTCAGAGCCACCAATAAGCGGGTGGTGTGAGATCAGCTACACCGATTTAACTAAATCCGTCTGACGCCCAAAGGTGCGGTGGATCCCCGGTGGGGAAGGCGCGCTCCTACGCTGAAGCCTGGGGAAGAAGAAGCATTCCGCTGCTGCAGGGCAGCTCCCCGACGATGATCATAACACTGCGGGCTCTCTGGGAACAAGGGGTAAGAAGCTGTAGTATCCTGCTGCTGCTGGGAGTCCGCTCCACGCCGTTGCGCTCAGCGTCCCTCTGCAGGGCCTGAGATATTTACGCAGAGAGGGGGTGAAAAAAGAAAACAGAAAAAAAAACAACAACCGGGGATATGAGGTAGGTGCAGGGAGCATGGGTCCAACTACTCACTGCGGAGTTAACGCAGTTTACCGACTGCTCTCCTTGGCACCGCTTTGGAGTCACATGCGCAGAGCATGGCACGGCTGTTGTAGCGTATAGAAATGATGCATGGGAGATGGTACCCTCGCGTTGTTCTACTATGCTGTAGATTTCTGCTCAGACCATGCCTTCAATCTATAGTCAGAAATGTTGAGCTTTGTACAGAACGTTTATCTCCGCATTAAACGTTGTAATATAAAACAATCATCTAGTACTTTTCCACATAGTGTCACAATACAAAATTACACTGTTTGGGGTGACGTACACAAATTTAAAATCTATTTCCAAATGTGATGTGCATTTGTTCATGACAGGACTAGTGGTCGTGAACTCCACTAAATTGGCCCCAAAAGAAAATAACCTGATTATTCATGTAAAGTCCCTGCAAATATGGGAGATACCAAGAAGAAATCTGGAAAAAGGGAACTTGTTAAATGTGGCTAAGATATTTTTCTATAGCCTTCATAGAAGAAAAAATGCATCACACCGAATATACCATTCTTATAGGAAAACAGGGTGGTGGATCCATCATGATGAGGGAAGACTTTTGGATCTTCTCTGTTGAGGGAAATACTTACCAAAAAACACAAACATTTGAAGCTGCAAAAGACTTAAGAAAGCCTTTAATGTTATTTCAGGGGAGATTTTGGTACAAATTATTGGCTATAGATAAATATAAACACTAGAACAGGGGTCCTCATCGTTTTCGAGGCCAAGGACCCCCAAACTGATTGCGAGATGGAGCGGGGACCCCCTAATTATATATATTGTATGAAATTGTGTTCTATCAAACTGGTCCTATAGTCACTCTATTACAGATGGAGTAATGTAACGAAAGTAATTTCTCCCTGGGATTATTAAAGTATTTCTGATTCTGATTCCTGGTTGATGGGACAGGTGTTGTGAAGGAAACGGTGCCCAGCTTGAAAGAGCTCCTGTGAGTCGCTCAATGTGTGCATTGATCACTGAAAGACAATTAGTGTGTT
>NW_015150610.1:431158-460185 GCF_000732505.1 Cyprinodon variegatus | reverse complement strand
ATGTGTATTTAAAGACATTTTAATTAGTGCAAAAAATTGCAGGAGGGAATATAAAAAAAAGTAATTAACAAAGACATTCGCGACCCCCCTGTTGAAGACCTCTGCACTAGAAAATAAAACCCTCAAACGATTAGTTGTTTAAAATTTTTACTTTTGCTTCCTCGATCTCTCCTTTTGGTGGTATGTCTTAAAAGATAAGATTTTCCAAGCAATTTAGAATTGAAAGTAGTGGCTTAGGAACTGTTTTATAAAGGGAACTGAAACTAATAAGCTATAAATTTATGCAACATGAGTTTTACCTGGAGAGAACCAACACAGAAAAGAAAGTTCTGGGCCGGTAATGGAACCCAGGATTTTTTTGCTGCAAGGCATTATTGCTACAAACTGCGCTAAGATGCAGCCCACCCTCATAATCTTATTTACTAACTAAGACCAATTTAACTTATTAAATGTCTTAAATATCTATTGTATACATAGGTTAAATTAAAAACAGCTTCTTATCTTGTAAATGTTTTAAATTGCAATTAAAAATAGTACAAGCTTTATTTTTATTTGTCTTCTTTTCATTAACTTTACAGATTGTCTTTAATGACATAAATAAAAAAAAAAACATACCGTAAAATCAACAATTTCAAAACATATATCATCTCAAGGCACTTTACAGTTCACCAGATCATGCATTCAAATTGATTCAAAGTTTTCTATCTAAGGAAAACAAGTTGATTGCATTGACTTATTGACTCGAATGCAATCCATCACACCAAGCATGCTTGTAGCGACAGTGGAGAGTAAAAACTCCCTTTTAACAGGAAGAAACGTCCAGCAGAACCAGGCTCAGTGTGAGCGGCCATCTGCCGAGGCCAGCTGGGGTTCAAGCAGACAGAAGCAGAGATACAAAAGGCAGCTGTAAAAGGCAGCCCTGTCCAGGAAACACACAGCCAGGCAGACGAGCTCTGAGCCAGCTCCCATGTCGGAGGATGAAGAGAGCACATCCAGCCAGTCACAGTCACGACAAAGGTGTTGATGGCAGCCTCCGATATCTTCATCAACATCAGATATATTGGCAGTTGGCAAAGAACTCTTAAATGTGTATTACTGCCTTTCTTGTTGCTAGTTAGCTTAACTCTAAATAAAGGAATGTTTACTTTAAATTATTAGCATTATGAATTTCTCACAATGCAAGTGATCATTATTTAACAAATATAAGGTGATAATACCATATTCTTGCTATCCTAGTTAATTCATATATTCTATGTCTGGACCGCTATTGGATTTAACAGAGCAGTCTGTGGTTGTTGCAAATGCAGTTACCATGGTTATGCATCAATGACCTTTAAAAGTCAAATTTCATTTCATGTGCTATTTCCTATTACATGGAAAGCACCTCAGATCCAGGAATGAAACCTAAATGTGCTGTGTCTCATTTCATGTGTTGTGGTAGGGAAAGTAAAACCTAAAGATCACCTTGGATACATCATCCCAGTGATGCAGCATATTCAGAGCATCATGCTGTGGGGATGCTTTTCTGCCACAGGCAGAGTTGATGGAAATATGGATATGGATTCATAAAGGAAAATTCTAGAAGAAACGCAGTCATAGGCTGTACACAACTGAGACTGTTCTTGAAGTTCATTTTTCAGGGTTATGGGCCCAACAAAGGCTACAATAAAATTAGATTAAATCACACTTATTTGAGAACTACCTAGTTAAAGTTCAGACCTAAATCCATTAAAGATTTCTATTCACATGCATTCTCCATTACATCTGACTGAGGTATTATGCAAAGAAGACCAGATAAATATGTAAAATATTTTGAGAAATGCAAAAAAGATGTATTCACTATAGCATACACTATTTTTTTGTTGGTCTGTCAGTCAAATAAAATCCCATTCAATTCCATAAAATAATTTGACTTTCTAATGAGATAGTCTTTATATATTTTGACAAGGATTTCACCACCCCTATTTATCAGAATGATCTTATAACAACAACATAACAGAGGTAATATGCGCCCTCCTCCTCAATTAGACCTAAAAACAGGAAAAAAAAAACTAAAACTGTTCCAGATGCAGAGATAATAAAGTGATGTTATCTATCAAGCAGCAACCGGAAGTAGACCAAAAACATTGTTGTAAAGATGGACAAGCGGAAGGATGGACGCGTGCATGGAGGAGGAGGATCGGTGGGTGTGTCTCTGCCCATGTCTGACGCGCTACTGGGACGCATGCCCTGTTGTGCGCACTGCGCGTCCTGGCCTGTCAGTAGCAGCCGGGTTTGAAACGTAGGCAATGAAATCGGTGAGGTCACGTATTTTTAAGCCCCACGACGGGATAAACCATCCTTCAGCGGCGGCATAAACAAACGTGAAGTCGGTCTGGATCGTTTCGACGCTCGCCGGAGCCGCTTTGGAAACGGATCGGCCGCTTGTTGGTTTGATGACAGAGGTAAGAAGAGGATTCACACCTCGGCTCCCCAAACAGTCCTGCTCATTGTTTGGGCCGTGGGGGGAGGGTCGTAAATGGCTGCATGCATGTTGTTTCAGCCCCTTACTTTGTATTACAGCTCCATGTATTTCCCCAACTTAATAATTACTGCCGCCAATGTAGAAAAATACATCTATGCAGCGTTTGGATTAGGCACAGGCTCTACAGTCATCACCGACGGCACTGTCATAGTGCGCTACAGATGCCATTATGTCCTCCATAATAATGTGTTTATGTGGCGTCCAGCCCCAGATTAATCTGTTTGAATCAGTTCAGCAGGCATCTCTGTTTCCGGATGCCGCATTTCAATCATGTACCTCAAATGTGACTCAGTGGGCTCCTTTTCCCTTTACCTGAGGGAGTGATGCAACATTACCTTTGGCTGGGTTCATAATATTTGATAAAATAATTCAAATGTCGCACGTTCTTATAATAAACACTTTGTGAACAGTTATAGCCACATAATATGTGGTGTTGCATGGTTATTGGCACCTTCCACAAGGTCACTGCAGCCTCTAAAGGTCACTGCTAAAGGGGCTTTGTGTTTGTATCACGGAATATTAATGGAAAGTTGGGTGGAAGGAAAAAATGAGGTAGGAGATGCAAACGTGCAGAGCCACACAATATATGGAATAGAGATTCTCCTTACAGTTGTGACTTATATGTTATCACAGTCAAAGTATTCTTGAATGCAATATTTCTGAGCCTTTTGATATAGATTTTAGGGAAGAAGATGCTTGAGCTTATGGTGAGGGACAAGAGTAGTGAGGAAATTGTAGATTATGCATAGGTTTTGTCCTTGCAATATGGTAATTTTTTTTCTAATAATGTATAGCTTCAAGCTGGAACTGCTGTAGTCCCTTTATAAGTCATGTCTGAAGCAAAATTGTAGTTGTTCATTATCAGCCATCTTAACCGTCAAGAAATGAATGTGTGTTATGATTATACATTTTTGTGATTTTATATATATATATATATATATATATATATATATATATATATATCTATATATATATATATATATATATATATATCAAATCCCTGATGATATCTTAATTTATATTAAAAAATACACATGAATAATAGCCTTTAAAATAATTATTCTAAAAGTTATTACAAGTAATCAGTTTTACTAAGCTGTTTTCTATATAGAAGTAGGCTTGAGTGAGTTTAAAACAGTAAGCCCACAGAATGACTCTCTTGTACATCTGTTCATATATATATATATATATATACCACTTTTCTGGGTGGCCTGAATAGTGTGCAGCAACGTTGATAGAAATGAATTTTCTTTATAATATTGCTGTAATAGTGAAAGAGATAAGGCAATGGAGCCAGCAAGCAGATAAAATCAGAAGAAAATCAGGACATAAACTAACTTTACTAATGTAGGAAATACAATCTTGAACATGTTTGTTTGAACCAGAAAATGGCAGTGTGTGTGGCAGTTTTCTGGTTCTGCTTATAAAAGCTGCATAATGGCAACAGCTCAAAAGGTTAGTGTAGAGGAGGGATGTGAAAAGCTGCCATATCTAGCCCATGCAGGGCCCTGTGTGTTTGTTTTTGTTTCTGTTGGGACATCAAACTAAAGTGCAGTATTACAGAGCCTGGCCTCTGATGTGGCTGTATGCAACTTGGCTTGAAAAAACACAATCTGAAAAAGTGTAATTAATTTAGGGGAATAAATAGCTCTTTTAATCATTACATCTTATAGCAAGTCCATTAACATTTATGTGTGTGTGTGTTGGAATTCATCTCATGGCAACATCTCAGGCTCACAGAAAGATTCTTTGCGGTGTCTTGATTTTTATTTACTGATAATCGTAATATTGTAAGAGAAAGCAACCATCCAAGCATAACTCTTATAAGGACAGCTGTCTTCCTGTCTGTATTATAAAAAGAAGCTTCTTTTCTATTTTCATTTCTGCGAGGGAGGTGGATGTTATGGACGTCTTTGTGACGTTGGTGCAACAGAAGGAGAGCTGACTCACTTCATTCTGGCAATTATTTCCCTCATATGGGCTTTCTCTCAGCAGTGTGGAAGAATGAGGAGGGTTGGAGCACTGTTTATGTAACAACTGAAGAAATTGAAAGTTTTATTTATTTTAACCTTTTTGCAAATAGTAGCAAATCTACTGGCACAAACATTTGTTTGGTGTTTTATGCAAGCTGCCTTTGCTCAGAGTGAAATGTGTTTTATACTTGTCTTTGGCTGTACTTTAGACTCGTAGCAATTATCAAAGCTTGATTTTTCCATCAAGGAATTCACTCTCAGTACTTTTTTTGCGTATGATGAAGCAGAGCTCTTAGCTTGCTATTCTGCCATTGCAAATGATGACATCCAATCTTCTGTCCATGTGGGTTTCCAGAATTTGCAGAGAAAGGAAACTGCTTTGAATCAGCATGAAAGGCAGCAAGGTCGGAATAGTTTCTTTGAGTGCAGGAATCTCTTCTTCTATTGGTGTTTTTGTTACTTCTCCATTTGCTCAGCAACTCCTGCAGTATCAGTAGTGTCAGTCTCGCTCTGCTGGATCCTCAGTCCTGTTTCCTTCTTCACAGAGAACACTTCTGGATGCACAGAAAGCAGTAATTGAAGACTTTGCCATGAACAAAAACAAGAGAGACAGAGAGTTCTACAGCGTAGATGTTGGGGATTCAACATTTACAGTACTAAAGCGATACCGAAATCTAAGACCCATCGGATCTGGAGCACAGGGAATCGTCTGGTGAGTAATTCACCATCGTTCATATTCTGCTGACACCTGCTATGACAAAATAACATTTCAACTTTTCCTACACATTGCAGAAAAATTGTGAGGATCAACAACCATTAGATACCATTTTTTGTGAGCTTAATAAATATGGCATTAGGTAAATCTTTATAAGAGATGCCCTCCAAAAATGAACAGCTCATGACTTGTATTTGATGATTAGAGCTAGCTATAAAAAAACTTGTATATGATGGGTTAGCTATTTTCTAAGAACAGTAAGGTATTAAGAATGAAGTTGGTGAAAAAGCTGTTTAAAAGAAAGCATACATTTTCTACATATCAACCTGCCTGCAGTTAACTCAAGCAAAAAGAGAGCAAGACTTTCAACTGATAACAGGAAGGTTCAATGGAGTACAGAAATTATGTCGAACATTTTATAGTCTACGTTAAGGTAAGGATATAACATGCTAGAATCCCATTAAAACGTGAACTCTGTCTTCATTTTTAAGAAAAATATAATGGCATTTTACAAAAATGGCACAGTTAGGCTGAATCTAATACAAGTAATTTATTTTTCATGGCAGAAAAGCCTTATGGTATTTTGAGTGAGCAAGGTGCATCTTTATTTAAAAAAACACTTTTTACAGTTGGGGAAAATGGCAATACACAATTCTGAATGATTCAGCTCTACTTTTTATTTCTTTTTGGACATATGGGCATAAAGACTTTTATTTGTTTCACTCTTTTTGATGCATTTCTCTCGCTATCTTTGCCCTTCAGCTCTGCGTATGACCAAATCCTTGAACGAAATGTTGCCATCAAGAAGCTAAGTCGACCCTTTCAAAACCAAACCCATGCCAAGAGAGCATACAGAGAACTAGTTCTAATGAAATGTGTCAATCACAAAAATGTAAGTGTGCAATATATTTCCTTACTTGTATAATATATGTGTTAATACACCCTAAACATGTTTAAATTTATATAATAGCATGACTAAATCCATTTTCCTTGTTTTATTTTTTTTTAAAGATCATTGGCCTATTAAATGTGTTCACGCCACAGAAATCGTTAGAAGATTTCCAAGATGTGTAAGTAAATAAAAATAGCCTGCGTTGTTACCAGAATCAGATCATGACGTATTACCAAAATGATTCCCTGCCAGGATCATAAACCCTTTTCTGTTCTCTCAGATACTTGGTGATGGAGCTGATGGATGCCAATCTGTGTCAGGTGATTCAAATGGAGCTGGACCACGAGAGACTGTCCTATCTGCTCTATCAGATGCTGTGTGGTATCAAACACCTCCACGGTGCTGGAATCATTCACAGGGTGAGCAGCAGCTGGTGATGAATACACAGCCTGAAGGCAGGCCAACGTTTGGAAGTGTTAAGTCCTGAGCTGGGAAAATTGCAGTGATACTTGACACTGAGGTGTAAGGGAACACAGTCAACTGGCACGATTACGGGATAACTGGATGAATATAGTTCTTTAACTAGTGACAGAAGCATTTAGATAGCTCCATGTACAATGTAAAATAGCCATTCAGTATTGTAACGATCTCTGCTGAAAATAGAGATGGATTAAACACAAACCGACTGAGCCTTAAAATCAGAGCAAAATGCCCTTGAACACCACAGAATTTCCTGCAGCGATTGTGTTGCTGATATCAGCTGATGCTAACATCCAAGCTGACAATGACGGGTGGGTGCATCATTTTGCAATATGCATCAGTAACTAGAAGGGCACTTGGAGTGCAGATCCTCTATAAAGGACATTGGCTATCTAAGTTAAGTTTTCCCCTGTCCACCTGATCCAAACCCAGTTTTCCAAAAAAAGAAACAACACGGTGTGGAGCTCTTCATGTCAGATACTGCATTCATAATTATTATGAGCTCTGGTCAAGATATATTAGCATACACCTTGGAAGTTTTTAAAAACCCAACCCGTCTTTTAAGTAGGTTTCAACATTTAACTTTAAACAATTTTAAGTATGTGTAGATGATACATTAAATCTAGGGCTCAGATACTGAAGATATTAATGCTGTGAGAGAGATCTGTAACTGGATATTACTTTTTTTTTTCAGAAAAATGTCTGAGTTGAATTGGCCACATGCTTTGGATCATTGTCTTCCTGAAACACCTAACAATAGCACATTTCTCAGGTTTTCTGAAGAGGCCATAAGGTTTTTGTACAAAAGTAAAAATGCCATAGAATCGACATGACATCATGCCTTCAAACAAGGTTTCCTTGGTCCTAAAAACAGGCCCACAGCATCATAGATTCTCCACCGGACTTAGCAGCAGCAGAGTGTTTGCTGTTTAAGAGTTAGGTCTTGACCTAAACCCTGTTATCAATGTAAACCTGATCCACAGGTTTATATTGATAATGGAAACGAAAAGCCTTGTAAATATTTTAAAATTAGTTTACATTCCAGTGATTATTTGGGGGTTATTTGTTTTGTTTTATTTGATTGTCAAACTCCTTTCTTAAATTAAAATTAAACTATGTCCTTGTAGGATTTGAAGCCCAGTAATATAGTTGTCAAGTCTGATTGCACACTGAAGATTTTGGACTTTGGCTTGGCTCGGACAGCGGCCACAGGCCTTCTGATGACGCCATATGTGGTTACACGCTACTACAGAGCACCAGAAGTTATCCTTGGCATGGGCTACCAGGCCAATGGTGAGTGATTGGTTTAATACGGTATCTGCTGTCCATTCAATGGCATCATTCTTTTTGGAAGTGAATCATAGCTATGCATTATTGAAATGAATGAATACATTCATTCATTATTCTTTCTTTACCTTAAACTGAATGTTTTTGTGACTAAAACTGTTGTTTTAGAGAAAAGGTTTTTTTATATATATGTTCACTAACAAGCCTGTAACTTGTTAACTAACCTGTTGCTATGTATTCTTCCTCACTACTTTTACTGGCATTGGTTAACGTGGTCCGCTTTTCAGTGGACATATGGTCAGTGGGCTGCATTCTGGCAGAAATGGTGCGCCATAAAATCCTTTTCCCTGGAAGGGACTGTATCCTTCTGTATGCTGAAGTTTCCAACTCAAGTCTTTACTGTTCCTCGCAGGCTTTCTCCTTATTATTTTTAGTTTATTTTTTTTTTTAACGTTTTTTTTGGTTCTTCATTAATTAAAAATATGAACATACAAAAAAATGATAATTCAGCGCCGATAAGTAGTTGCATACTGCAAATTCTAGCAAGGATGTCATTTCTTTTCACATTTATTTATGTTTTTTTCTGCTCAGTAGCAGAAAAGGCCCTGGCTTTTTTCTCTTTCATGCAGAACATTTTAGAATGGCTTCCATTTTCATCTTTTCACCTCTGTCATTCCCTTTAATTTTCACATTTTATCTGTTTTCATAGATTTGTTTTCTCTATTATTTATTTGCATGTCCACCCGTTTGTCTGCCTGGTGTCCACCCCAGTGGATGTGTGGTCAGTGGGCTGCATTGTGGCAGAGATGATCAGGGGAAGTGTGTTGTTCCCTGGCACTGATCGTATCCTTCCCCTCATTGATCATGTCATCATTTCATTATAAAGAAATCCACCAGCATCATGGCGGGCTTATTTTGTTGTTGTCTCATTCTATCCATCACATGCTACATGGCCTACATTGTTTGCACTGCTGCAACTACTGCTGCTGATAAATGGTTCTAGTAAGTGCACTTTCTGGTTGTTGTTTTTTTCTTTAACAGCTGTATAGTTGCTTTAAAGTCTCTTTACTGATACAGTTATCCTTCTTTATATATACACAGGCTGCCATATATTTTTACAAAACCAGTTATCATTCAAGGGTACCTAATTAAAATGAGATTGAATAAGGAAAAAATGCCTCTTAAGCATAATGTACACAAATGATTTACCATTGAATGTGGATAGCATTGTGAATCTTAATATAGCTCCACACAATAAAAATAAATTGGTAACCTTTCATTTTATACAAGTTATCTGTTATTCTGTATCGCTTATTTTGAAGATATGATTTTAAAAATGAGAAAAAAAATATTAACCAAAAAAAAAGAAAAGTTTTGTCCTTTCTGAGGTATAAAATTTAGCTGCAGGTTTGAGTCAAACAAACTTTAGGCCCAGTATTGTTTAATATCTATAAATGAAGAAATTAGTGGTCGATTCAGTCTTAAATGAAAAAACTACTTTTTCTTAAGAGAAACAAAACAAAGCTAGAACACTCAATACAAAGGAATAAGCTGAAAAAGTTGACGTTTTGGTCCAATTGTTAAAAAGGACAAAGTAGTGAGTTAAAAGCGAGGTCTCATTTGGTTCCTTCTGGAAATCTAATGCTTTTATTTTACATTGCGCTTTATAAAAGTGTGATATGGCATGATTTGCGGCAGGGTTTAGTTTCTTCTGGAAGAAACCTGTTTCAAGAAACTTACAACCCTGCTTTGCAGAAAAAGGCATGCAGAACAACATCTGTGCAAGACAGGTTTTTTAAAGTCGAACAATGTTGGAAGATGACAAATCTTCCTACATCTTGATATATTGATTGATTGATTCCACAAGCTCAGCTTCTCACCAGAGTGGGTAATGTATACAATCAACTTTAAGTGATTTCTTTAAATCATGCAATTAAAAAAAAAGTAACTGTTATTAAAAATTTTTAATACAAGTAAATTAATCACTGGATCATAATCATGTCTTTAGTAATCTATTTTAAGTTTAAAAGGAATTTCTGGGTTAATAAGCCAAGGTGTTGGAAGGCTTTTAAAGCTTTTCCTGTTTATCTTTTATCAGCATGTGCAATATTACAGTCATTAATGGACTGAGGATGCAATATTTGTAACGATATTATTTTACGCTATGGAAATCAATTGCATGTTTGGCCGTTTGGATGGACTCTAGCAGCCTTTAAAGCCTACATGTAACTTAAAGTTTACTTTAAGTTTAGTAAACTTAAAGTTTACTAGAGCTCATTAAAAATGACTAGGGAAATTATGTTATTGTTAAAAAAGAAAAGAATGTGGATCTATAGGTTATATCCTTATTGATAATTTTATATTTCAATAATTTATAGCATTCGTACAAAAAAAAAATCATTCAGTACTGGTTTGAGTTTTTTATGCCAGTATTTTAGACTTTTGCTGAATTGGGACGAAGTGTTTTTCCAACAATATCCCCCAGATACAGTATGAGGCATGCTGCCATGTTTTAGTTTTTTTGTTGTTGTTTTTTGGTTGCTCTTTTTGTATTTTAGAGCCAAAGTCATATTGCATACTGCTTTGGTTTTAGAAATTAAAATTAAAAAGCTGTTAATCATTACTGTTAACCTTGTGCTGTGCGTGGGGTGGGTGTACAAACTGTGTGTGTGTGTTTGTGTGTGTGTTTGTTTATATAAACTCAAGGAGAGCTGCATATGTGTGAATCTCAAAGCTAAGTTAAATGTCAGGCTGCCCTTCTGGAGAGATACAATATCAGCTTGTGTTTGTGTGAGGTCCTTTCCTTTAACATTTCCACTTCAGATATCGACCAGTGGAACAAGGTGATTGAGCAGCTAGGTACTCCATCTCAGGATTTTCTAATGAAGCTGAACCACTCAGTGAGAACGTATGTGGAGAATAGACCACGGTACGCAGGATACAGCTTTGAGAAACTCTTTCCAGATGTTTTGTTCCCTGCTGACTCAGACCACAACAAACTAAAAGGTGTTTATATCATCCTCTGAAAGATAAAACCACAATTCTGTGTTTTATCATTGTTATTGTGATTAATACCAATGTACCTTTACCTGTTTGTTATACATTCTCACAGCAAGCCAAGCTAGAGACCTGTTATCCAAGATGTTGGTCATTGATGCATCAAAGCGTATCTCTGTAGATGAAGCCTTGCAGCACCCGTATATTAATGTTTGGTATGATCCTGCTGAAGTGGAGGCGGTAAGTGGACCAATGGCTGAAGATAATTCACAAGTGTTTACTTTATATTTTATTTCTATTAATTATATTATTTATTTATATTGTTTATTTATATTACTGTTTTTATATATTTATTATTTTTTACTATTTTTCAAGGCTGCACTTTTAAAAAAAGATGAAATTGTCCAGTGAGCTGTTCCAAACGAAATTTCTTTTTGTTTTACACTTGTGTACACAAAATGACAAATAAAATCTAAGTCTAAGTCTTGCATCAAATGGATTGGGACGGTGGAAGTTTTACTTGCTATACCAGGGTGTCATTCTTTTGTTTTGTCTTTTTCAGCCTCCTCCAAAGATCCCTGACAGGACACTGGATGAAAGAGATCATACTGTCGAGGAGTGGAAAGGTTAGACAGCCTGCTTGGCTTCCTAGCTCTGCAATTACAACATTCACTTCTCGGGTGACTCACTTTGAAACACAAATAAATACACATCAAGGTCTGCCCTAAGTGATTGTCTTTGAAAAACAGAATGCTATCCAAAACTTTTCATACCACTTGACCTTTTGTCAAATTGGATTGCACCTGCAGCCTTAAATTGTATTGATTTAGGGTTTTTGGTATTAGACCAACAATTTTCCATTGTATGTGAATCAGTTGAGTAGAAGCACCTTTGCTATGATAAAATTAGCGCATGAGGCTCTGTCAGACTTTAGAGAGAGTGCATTATAACCCATATCAATGCGTTTTTTTTTTTTTGTAGCATGTTTTTTTCTCCCACACTTTACATTTGATCACTGCTGCACTTTAAGAAATGGAACTGTCATGAAAGCTGTACAAAATGAAATTGAAATTTTTATACACTCTGTGTATACAAAAGGATAAATGTTGTCTAAGTCTAAATGATCAAATATTGTGCAAGTTTTCCATCTGGATTTTGGTTTGGATTTTGACTAAGTATCTCTAAGATCTTGGGGTTTCCAGCCTTTAGCAGATTTTCCTCAAGGTTTTTTCTTATATTCAGCTCCAACAATTTCCCCATCAACTGTGACCAGCTTCCCTGTCAATGCAGAATAAAAGCACCCCTGTGTTAGAGAATGTTTAATAGGTATTGTTAGGTCAGCTCAGAGAACCTTATTATAACCGTTTAATAGGACCTTTTATGTCTTTCTTTTAACATCATTCCACTAGTCAATAAAACACAGATTTTGTTAAGAGTACAGCTAATAGTTGTCATGTTGACTAGTTCTCCCACCCGAGCTGTGAATCTCTGTAGCTCCTCTAGTTATCATTGGCGACTTGGCTTCTTCTCTGAATAATGCTCCTCTAACAGTTAAATACCAACTTCATCTTAGGCTGGGAATACTCTGTACAATTTTTTTCCAGCCCAAAATTGTTTGATGAGGGTTTAAAAAAGGGTCTTAAAAGTACACAGCTCACGATATATTTTCTTACACTGTACAGCCTGTCACCCTGGGTAGCTGCTCACATGGCCTATATGAATACGGTCTATGTTGTTTGATTTTAATGATACAGTTTATTCTGTGATATTTTCTAACAAAGCTCTGTGTTCTCCCCAGAAATGGTTTAATTATACCAAAGTCAAATGACATACTGGCTGACTTTTTTTTTTTTTTTTTAATAAATTTTTACAAATTCTATTACTCTTGAATGAAATTGGTTTTACTAGATTTGTGTTGTTAGTGTAAAGAGGCTAAACATAGATACCTGCCACCCTTGTCAGCTTGTATCCTTTCTGTAATCAAGCTCTACTTTTGTTTCTTTGTTTCTTTCTAATAAAATGCACAG
Source organism: Cyprinodon variegatus (assembly GCF_000732505.1). Classification (NCBI taxonomy): domain Eukaryota; kingdom Metazoa; phylum Chordata; class Actinopteri; order Cyprinodontiformes; family Cyprinodontidae; genus Cyprinodon; species Cyprinodon variegatus. The sequence continues at coordinate 447,290 of NW_015150610.1, read as the reverse complement.
AAGCTTGTGTTTTTTCATTTGGAAAAAAAAATGTGACAAAGTTTAGGGGGGTTCAAAACCCTCTGGACGGGACTGTAGGTATAAAAAAGAATCACAACTTAAAAGACTGGATCACTTATTTTTTACACACCTGTACGTGTTTTATATTTAAAGATAATTTTAAAGTGTTTGTTTTTCTGCTGTTAGGAAGTCTTCGCAGCATAGGAAAATGATTTAATATCAGTTTCAGTTGTGCAGCAAGATGAGCTCATCTCAATTCCCGTCAGGTGATAATCACCCCTCACTCATTTTTAGAAGGGTCACACATCAGCTTACCCAGTCCAAATTAGAAAGGTATTGGGGTTTGGGATGTGCAGTATGTTATACACCCCAACCTAACTCTAAAGATCGGATGGTCCTGAAAATGCATCAACAATTCCCCCTAATCTTCTCAGCCTCACTTGACCTTTTGCTGCTCTTTTTCTTTTGTTTTTTTCAGAACTAATTTATAAGGAAGTTATTGAATGGGAGGAACGGACCAAGAATGGAGTAATTAGAGGTCAACCAACCGCTCTAGGTGAGTAATCACTAGAACTTAGGTTCTAGTTATGATGGGGGAAATATAAATTTATTTTGAAACTATGCCAGATCAATAACAATGTGGTGTGCAACCCAAAGGTAAACAGAATATTACAAATGACATATAATAACATATAATCAAGAATGATCAAACTTGTATTTTTCTCTAGGTCAAACCTTTATTTAGCTATTTGGCAGACTTACAAAAAACTTTTATTATTACTAAAATCCTGCCTAGATGTGTTTAACAGCATAAGTCTTGAGACTTGGAGACAAAGAGCCACAGTTTGACATCCTTTCCTATACTTTTACTATTACAAATTTCTTTCTCCTCTTGTATTATACTGAAGGCAAGCACTGAAACAAATCCCTTTTGGGGTTGCTTTATTTTATATCTGCATTTCTAAATCTCTTTTATCTATTTTTGTTTTTAGAGTTTTTTCCTCACATAATCTGTTATTCCCTATAAAATACCCATTTAGCTATTTTCTCCTCGTTGAAACAATTTTTTAGCAAAGGTTTATCATCTTCTCTCGTTATGTCATAAGATCAGATCAAAGGAATAATGAAATTTAATCTGAATTGGTTTTAATCCTGCCCAAATTAAAGAAGGTGGCTGAAGACCGGAACAAAACTTTAAAGACAAGGAAACCACACTTCTTAGAGCAGTCTAAAAAGAGAGAACTAATCACCACCAAGATTATGTTGTGTCTTTATTCTCTATTAGTGTCTTTAAACCATATGAAGGACAAATATGCAGCTCTGCAGAAATCTTCTGAATGTTGACATGCACTGCAGTAGCTGAGCATTGCTTAATGCAATTTTTTTTTTTACAATTTTCTATGAATGAACAGTTTTTTTGTTTGTACTTTTTGTTTAAATTATCAACTTATGGTACAGTAATTATAAATAATGTAATTTTAAAAGTTTTGTATCCTTTCTGATGAAATGAGCATCTAAAATTTAAGTTTACATCTTGGGATTGGTTGTGTAAATTAAGAAATGGCGAAAATTTGAAGTCAAGTTTTTCTTTATATTCAATAATTTTTTTTAACAATACAAGGTTACATTTTAGCTGATGTGGTCCACATGAAAAGTCTGAGATCATCAGGAAATGGTGGTGCTCTGTATATTTCACTGAAACTTATGCGTTTGCCTGTTTTTCGCAGCACAGGTGCAGCAGTGATCGACAGTCCTCCTCAGCCCACGTCCGCCTCCTCCTCCTCCTCCTCCTCATCCTCAGCCAACGATGTCTCCTCCATGTCCACGGAGCCGACCGATCCCAGCAGTGACCCCGCTGTGGGCTCAGAGACAGACAGCAGCTTGGACAGTCACACCTCTCTCAGTGCGCTGGCCTGCTGTAGATAACTACCCAAGCACACATCTACTGTATACGTTCAAAACAATACCTTTCCTCATCATTGTGTGTGTGTGTTTGTTGGGAGATTGTTTAGACAAAGGGAACTTCATGGTAGTTTGTAGAGGTTAGCAGTTATTGTACAGTTTGCTCTCTGTCCCCTTTTTACCTATACTGCTGTAATAATTGTGTTTTGAAAATGTTTAATGATTACTGTATTTTTGCTGCAAGAAAAAAACAAAACGCGAAGATGTTTTGATGTGAAACTGTGATGTATGTAATGAAAGGGGTTTGAGTGTACATTATTCTGTTTTTTTTTTCTACTCGCCATTGCAGTCAAAAACCATAACGTTATGACTGCTAAATCCTTTTGCGTATATTTTTGCGTATTTGTTGACTTTTTAAGGAAAGTATTGGTTCTCTCAGATGGCGTTTTTTAGCACTCTTTATCTGAAACTATAAATGAATGATCTTATTTTTAAGCTGTTAATACGTTTTCTTGTAGAAAACAGATCTTGATGTGTCCAAGTTAATATAATTCTTTATACAGATCTGTCTGATCTATTAGCAGGGTTTTATTTTTTTTACTATAAAACATTATAAACAAACCTCATTGTTTGTCGTTTGCAGATGCAGTTTCATTTGTAGATAATCCTTGGTTGGATGGGAGGGAAAGGTGAATGCTTCTGAGAAAAAATGTTGACTTAGAAAGATCAGGGGACTGCTGTAGCATCAGCTACATGTATTGGCACTACAGTGAAGACCTTAAGCTGCAAAATAAATGCATCTATTTTTGCAGTACCATAATCATGGATGGACAATTTTAAAAACTGGACTAACTAAACCTCTAGTCTAGGGCTGCAACTAATGATTATTATGAAAACCAATTTGTCAATAATTTTTTCGATGAATTGATTAATAATCGGATAGCCAAAGTTTCATTAAAGAAGGTTTTTATAGAATTAAACCAAGTGAAACTAAAACTTTTTCACTTGAAGATTTCTGGAGAGAGTATATTGACTTTTTTTTTTATCTGCAAAAAGTATATAATTATTTTTGGTAAGTTTGGATTGCTCTGTCAGCTATTGCAACGTTTTAGTCTCAATATTCCAATTAACAATCAATTCCTGAATTAGTTGACGATTATTTCAGTAATCAATTAATCCGATTGTTTCAGCCCTACTCTAGAATCGAAATGTTACAAAATCCAACCTCTGAGTACAAGTACGCAAATATTGCTACTCTACTTTCTTTGCACAATCTATACAGATTAATGGGATAGAACTCATTATGATCTAAAGTGTTTGGTTTTCCAATTGTTCTAAGTCTGTTGACAGAACAGGTTTACTCCGGTATTGTGTTGTTGCTGAACAGCTTAAAAAAAAGCACAGTATTTAAAAAGATAAGGGGAAAAAAAGTTTAGTTATGACGTGTGTAAGAAGCATTGCTAAGGGAACCTATGAATGCACCTGCTTTGATATTGTTAGAAATTATTGCTCACTAGTAGAAAATAAATGACACTCAAAGATCTGATTTTTCTAAAATGTTTTATGTTAACTGTTTGGTTGCTGAAAGACACATTTTAGTTTCGGTTGTTAACGCCAACAAGTTTGTCCATATCTGGAAATGTTTCCTGTGACTGGAGTGAGGTACCATACTGAAGCCCTGAGAGCCTGCTTCTTAAATGTATCTCTGTCTGTATGCTATTAGACATAGATTAACAAAGTGTCTAATGCAGTATTTAATTTAAGTGCCCTTACTTAGTTAAATAATTCTCACATCCTCCTTACCTCCATATCTACCTTCAATCTATCAGCCACTCGGACATTGTAATTTTTAAATCCAAAAAAAAAAAAAAAAATTCAATTCAATTGTATTCAATCAATACAAAAAAAAACCTTTTGTTTCCCATTATTTATTTCAAGCTAGCGGACATATAGTATATGTATTTAACATCACAATCAGAGATATTCATATGAACTTTGTTTATCAGAATTATGTGGTATAATTTATTAATTGATGATCTACTATTTTGTGGTAGATGTGTGTTTTCTTAGGATCAGAAACTTATTTTCTAACGTGCCATGGTGAGCTTTAGATGTTTGCTGGCTCAAATTTCCAATGGCTCCAGCTTTTAACTGTATATGTTCATTGCACTTTCTAGGTTTTGATAGGTTTCCTGAGTCTTCTGATTTTATTTCACAAGTCCCACACTTCCAGTGTTATAGTTTAACCATCTCAATAAATTAGATTATCTTTAAAAAGTTGTTTGAGTAATTTGTTCTAAATCTGAAACCCATGAGTATGCTTAAATTATGTAAAAAGAGACATTTAAAGCCTTTATTTCTGTTCATCTAGGTGATGATGTAAACCTAAACAAATCCTAAGTTTTTCTAAAAGATTTTATACAAAAATGGCCATTTTGTTCATTAGTAATGGGATATTAAGTAGAAGGAACGAGTGCAGTAAAAAATGATGCAAAAAAAAAAAATAAAAAATGGATAAACACAGCCATGAGAAGTAACTCATGCAAGGGGGAGGACTATACTTAGATTGTGTCATGTACTCTGTGGTAACTGACAGTTTTCACTAAGCTGTAATTTTGATATTACAAGTATTGGGTCATATGTAATATTAAAACCTGAAAAATCCAAATGTTAATTTGCATTAGCTATAAAACATTATAAAAACACCAGAAAAAAACTCTTGAAATGCATTTATCAGTGTATAGTAAAGTTATAGTATGAATCAGTGAAATATATGCTTTTTGATGGTATTCTAATTTATTGAGATGCATATGTACATTTTAAAAGAGTTCTATAACTGTATCACAGAAACTCTCAAATTAGTGCAGGTACCTTTGGAAGAAGAAATTATGCAATTCAGTTCATTTCAGTTGATGCAGCACTCTTCTTAGGGTTTGGCCAGCATTGCAAATAGAATGATCGTTAGTTTAATACATTTTGCCTTAAAATCTCAAACTGGCCAACTCAGACAGCTAGTAAAGTCTTACATTCTTTTTTCAGTTTAAATAAATAACAAACAGAACTTTAAAATCGTATGGATGGGAATGCTACAACACTTTAGGATTCCTTGATGTTTAGACATTGTTTTACAATGTATTAGTTGTGATAGATCTTATGGAGTTGCAAAATAAGAAGTTCTTGGTCCAGAGGAGTTCTTGTTTGGCACCAGTACTGGTCACCGTAGGAACGGGACAGCCACACTTAAGTGGAAATTATGGCTATCTGCATTGCACCAGAGATACAGTATGTTTTCAAAAAAGCTTTGGGACTTGATGGTCCTCCTAGTGAACCAGCGCCTCTAGGACCAGATAAAGGCAGTTTGGTCGGGTCTAGTTGGTCCGTGTTCCTGTTGTTAGATCTCCAAGCGTCTTGAAGAATTCCTCCATTTCCCTCTGGAGGACAGTGTTTCGGTTTTCTGCATCCTGATGTGCCCGCTGTGAATTCCTGAGTCGGATCTCCAACATTTGAAACTTCTTCCTCTCCTGGTCCAGCTCCTCCTCAAGGCGGTTTACCTGGAACTGGTATTTTAAACAGGACTCCTCCAGTCTCAATGGAGACAGGAAGATTATATACATTAGTAACAATGCAGTTTTAATTAGCTACTTGAGTAACGAAATATGCATTGATTAGACTTACTTGCGAATGCGGGTTTCATAGTTCAACTTCTGTTTCTTCAGTTCCTGCTTCAGTTGAGTGAACTTGTTAGTGCTTTCTTCACTCGTTCCTGTGACATCTTCATAATTTGTTCCATTTCCACTCTCCGTCGTTCTCTCTTCATCCTGTTCAACCTTTGTTGCCTTATTGCTTCCTTCTGTATCTGATAAAGAGATCTCAAATGGTGTCCAGATAGACGAAGTGTCAGCAGGCAGGCTTAGGCTGGAAGGAGCTACATTGTCGTAGGCAGACAGCCTGTGGGATTTATTAAAGGCTCTCTGAGACTGGGCTGTTTGAGGGGATTCTAGGTCATAGTCTCTATGCATGTCCTTGAGTAGAACATTGGTTTCTTTAAGAGAATGAGTTGAATCCTTTAGAGACAGCGTAGAGTCTTTCACTCTTTCACCTGATGAGGTCGTGCGTCTGTGCGCTCTGAGGGACGACAGGCCATTCATCAGCCAGTTGCTTCCACCAGATGCAGACACATCCCCCGCTGAGCCTCCCATTTTCCCCTTTGGCCCTCCAGAGGCTACACTGCCCTTGAAGGAGCACCTCCATGAAGGTAGAGCTTTGGCCTGTTTGCTAGGACTAACAGCAATTTCACTTTCTCCTTCAGTTTTGAAGTTTGCTTTTTCATCTTGTTTCTTTATATCATCGCCTTTAATTGGACTGTTTTCCTCCTTTTTGGATGCAACAGAACTTAAAGGCAGCTCATTTTCCATTGAAGCAGTTGATGGTGTGTGGATTTCTTTGAGGTTTGTAGAGTTCATACTTGTGTGATTCGTTGGGTCAGGTTCTTCTTGTGAAACCCATTCTACTCTGGATCGTTTAAGGTCTTGTCGAAGTGGAAGACATTTGTCCCCAGTTTTGTGGTCCTCATTAGGGTAAAGTCGAGAGTGTTCACTGATCAGGACTGTCATCAAATGCTGCACCTGGGAACTTCCTATTTATAATTTGAAAAATACAAATACTTGAGAAATCCGGTGGGTATTAAATTAAAGGTTTTAAAGAGGTACAACTTAACTTTCACATATCAGGCATCACACTATGACCACATTCCTCCTGGTGTGTCTGTTTTAAAGCAGCCCTAACAGGTCAAAGCCTATGTTCTAATAGACTCCTTAAGGTGTCTTAAGGTTTCTTGCAACAAAATGTTAGCAGCAGGTTTTATCGGTTGTGTAATAACGGTGTGACCTCCATAGATTACTCTTTTTATCAATGACATATTACAGGTGCTTGATTAGATTCAGATCTGGTACATTTAGAGGCCAAGTCAACAATCTATACTAATTATTCTGTTGCTTTGTGGAGGCATAGAAAGAAATAAAAAAAAACAAGAATTACCATCACCAGACAGTGGACAGTGTCCCTAACGGGGAGGAGTACAAAAACTGCCAGAAGCATCCAACTGCATATACTGGCTTGTGTTTTCCCAGTTTATCAAAATGATGTTCCCCTGGCTACTTAAAAGCCAACTAGATTAGACCAAGTCATCCACTTTATACCTCTGTGGTCATCTTTTTGTATTTAATTTTGCAGTTATTAAAAATAATCTGAAAGACAAATTTTTTTAGCTGGAGCAACATGTCCCTAGATGTGCAAGACCTCTACCTCTGCTAATTTCCATTTTGGAAAACTATTTTCTCCAGTATTAGCAGCTTCACTCAGAGCACCACCATTTCCTTAAGGGTAAACAATGGCACCCTGACTTTCCTACAGCTGCCCTATATGCAACAAACTGTGATATACTACAATTCTGACTTCTGTTTATAAGAATTATCAATAACTTCTGCTATATTTTGAGTAGACCTGATGGCACAGTTTTTCTTCACAACGTGCCTTACTGTGCTTTAGCTGCAAATACCCTTTTGCCGATTTAACTCCCTGAACAAAATGTAATAACAACTGCAAACCTGCGAAAAAAAAAAAAAAAAAAAAAAAAGGGTTTCCTGCCCAATTTCATAGCTTCTGGCACATCAACTTTGGGCACAATTGAAATATTTACCCAAAAATGGGCACCATGAAGATGAGATAATCATACGACTTCTTAGTGGCCATAATGTTATGCCTGATTAAGGTATGCTAAAGAAATTCTAACCTTCCATCATCGTAAAAGGGTCCTCCACTTTTGGCCGAAGAATATTAGGTCCAAAAACAGTGGCCAGGTTTTGAACACTCATCTTATTGTCATTGGATTGTGACTGAACCTCATCCAGAAACCTGAGAAAACAAACCCCAGTACAGAGGGAAAAAAGTGTTGGTCAGTGTTTGTTAATGTCCACCTGTTAACCATTAATCTACTACTGTTTATTTACAGCATATTAACTTTTGATCAACGTGCTGGTGTCACTGAAGCGAAAGATTTTGAAACAGCAAACCTTTAAGCACAAATTCTATTCATAGCTGTAAAATATAGTTTGTAACCACTAAAATATAGTCTCTATACTCCCAAACCTTGAAAATTATGCATTCTGGGCTTAGATTTAACAACAAATCTTGTATCATTATTATTATTATCCTAAACACAATAATAATAATACAAGTCTGGTATTATTATTATTATTGTGTTTCGGATTTTTTTACGTACCAGGCATTATCAAATGACCTTGAGAAATTGTTCCTGTTTTATTGGTTGTTTTTAACATTAATATTAGAGCTACTGAAAGAGGGGCTGAGTTCAGGGCTGAAATGATTCATTTTGATTAATGGATTAATGAAATTATTATCAATTAATTTATTAATCAAACAATTGATCCATGCAGTATGCAGAATCTTAAAGACATCATTTGCTGAAAAGAACAAACCACTCAGTGCAGATTTAAGATTAAAAAATGCTTTCTTTTGGTAAATATGCTCCATTCAGAGCTCCCAAAGTTATATTTTATAGTATTAAACTGATGTTTCTTTCTTTTTTCTTTTGAAATGCTTTTGCCATTTACTGTGCAAAATACATGGCATTTTCTTTTAAATTCACACATGCTTTTTAGTGATGATTGTATGTTACTTAGAATATCTCTTTTATGATTTATTAAAAAGGTAATCTCTGAACTAATAGATCAAATAATTGCTATAAATGAGGTTGATGTTTTGGTTCTGCAGGGTACTTATAATGATTCAGAAACAATGTAGGTGTCATGCATTAGGTGCCTCATCATGACAACTGTGTTTATATAAAGATGTAATTTCTCTGGTTGCTTTATCACCAGGAATCAAAAGCTTTAGAATCAAAGAAGAGATGGTCACAGATGCATGTATTTCTACTTACTTGCAGATGTATTTTAGGAGGTTATAGTTAACCTCAGGGAGGGATTTCACCTGTTTACTTAGTTCTTTGATGGCCTTTGACAAAAAACAAACAAAAAAACAGAAAAACATGTGAATTTTCAAGTCAAGATGAGAGAACAATAACCCCACAAAAGACCAAAAGAGAATCGTACACTTTCTTTATCCTTGGTTAGAAGCTGAGCACAGGAAAGAAACTCTGAGTATTTGGAGAATGGGATTATAGGCTCAGGCAGCTCCCTAATGTACAGCTTTAGTAGTGAGGCCACTGTGTGGACATCAGTGGAACTGTTGGAGGAAAAGAGTGCACATTATAATATAAAAAAAACAACCTATATAATGACATAGCATGATGTACAGTATTTATAAGATGCACCTTCATACTGCCTCACCTGTCAAACACAGGCTTTTCACCACGGTCAAACACATCTTGCAGTTCTCGAACATAATTGGTTTGCCCAGGTGCTCTGAAAAGGCCCTCCTCCTTAAGTCCTTGTTCTCGTATGAAGTCTGCACACAATTCAACAACAACAGGGACCACTCGCTGAGGGCCACACTGCGCCTCATATGACATTGTCGCCTGTAGACGTTGTCCGAAAACACCTGCAGTCATGCAGCACAAAAAATTTAAGTGTTTTCTGTCAAGTGTACCCAAATGGAGTGTTCTTTAAAGCATAACGAGAAACGTGTGTTGGCGTGACCTCACCTCCACCAAGCGGGGCCCAAATAGCTCTACGTATGGCTCTGACCCATTCTTCCATGTCAGTCTGTGAGTTGGCCATTAGTAATAATGATTCATGACCTATGTTAGTTCGATCCTTTTCCCCAGTTCCCCCTGAAAACACATATTATAGCACATAGAAAATGATAATGCATTTTATTTGCAGGCATCTTTCTTGGAACTCAAGGTCATAAATTATAAAAACAGACACAATATGAAAAGACACAATCAATCAATCCTTAAAAAGGAGATACATTTTATTGCATGTATTATTATATGCCTTCAATATTTGCTTTTTTTTGTCACACAGCAACCATCCAATACAAGTGTTTCTTTTGGGGTTTGTAAATCCAGAAGCAGAGTAAAGACCTCTGCATAGTTGTTCTTTGCAAGATTTCACTTTAAGATTTCACCTTTCGGTCAGCAAGACCTTCATCAGAGCATACAGAGCAAAATATGAGCAGACAAAAACAAAACAGCCTTGCCCTTATAATTTGCACTATACAGTACACCTGTGTACAATTGCCTGGTCAAAAGTGAAGCCTTCTTGGATTTGTAGTTCTCAAACCTCTGGCTGTAAAGACTACACTTGGATGCCTATTTAGAACAGCAAGAAAAAAATATGTATCCCAGTAATGAAAGAAGGACAAAAACAATAACAGAAGCACTTAAAAAAATGTACAGAAATAGCATCACAAAGACCAAAGGACAGGGCAGACATGGCATAAATAAAGATGTGAAGCATGGTTATGCTTGTAAATTATTTCCAAAGCTTTCATGCACTGTTCAATCTTTCATCTAAAGAATGGAAATGGTATGGCCAACGGCAATTCTAACAAAAAAGACTTATAAATCACGTCTAAAAAGGTCTACTACTGAATCTGCTACAGAACTATTAACTGTGCACTTCACAAACATGGCCTTATGAAATAACGTGGCAAAGATAGCACCAATTGTAACAGAAAGCCAAAAGTATAATTTCAGCTTTGACAAAAGCTACCCAATGTATCATACTACAGTGATACATGGTGGTGGTAGCATTATGCTGTGTGTATTAAATAACAGGACCAATTAAGTTGTATGGACTTGATAGAGGGAGGGACACAAAAAAGAGCATTCCTGGGGAAAAAAATGGAACTAGGGCAGTGGTTTTCCTTTTATTGAGAAAAAAGAACCCATAAACATTACGCTATGCATTCTGACTGAGAGTAAGTAATTTCACAAGAGAAAATTGAAAAAATATTAATTTCCCAATTAAAAAATCTAGTAGAGATTTTTAAAAGATGAGACTGTGTTTCAGTAAAAGGTTGTTCTCCAATGTAACAATTAAAGGGGGCAGAAGAAAGTCTTATGCACAGGATATATCCAAAACAAGGAACCTGCATGTACTATAAATACCAGTATCAGTGTTTTTGATAACCTTATTAAACCGAGGACCCCTGCAAAGTACAAAGCAGAGGCCTGTGCTCTGCCTAGCCTTCTCTCTACATCTGTCAGCATGAGACTACCCTGTTTGACATTTCGGTTTGACATTTTCTTTATTTCACCATAGTTTTGACTTCTTTTGATGTGGCTTTCTGAACATATTTTTAAGGACTACTCTGCCTTAGAGCAAAATGCAAACCCTGAGGTAAAAACCATACATTATTGTGTATTGATAAAGCAATCCAACACATGGTTTTGGATTTTTACATATAATTATCTGCACTTATTGCTATGCCCTGCCTGTTAGTGTTCCCTGGAGACACTGGAAAATCTTGACTGACTCATGGATGAAAAATTTGGGGTATTTTGCATTTCTGAACACAGTTTGTGAAAATTGTTTTCTGGGGACATTTTCTTTGCTTTTGTGTGTTTTAACTTAGTCATACTGATTGCACGCTGAGCCTTTAATGTAGGCGAGTTCTTCATTCTGGAGATTATTCACTATTGCCTCCTGAAGATGCTTATGTCTTTGAGCTTTTTACCAGATCTTTTACCTGGAGCGAATCACTCCTTCAGTAAAGCCTCTTATTATAGTAAATGACAATACTTAAACTTTAACATGATTTTATCTGAGTTTGGCAAAGAAATAGCACAGAAGTACCACGTTGCGCTCACTGCCTAGAAGTTGTCGCTGATGCCAAAGAAAATGAGCCCTGAAAATATTCCAGTGGATCCCAATCTTAAACTGGATTAAAAACTGAGTAATAAAAATATGTTTTAAAATTGAAGTTTTAAGTTCTCTTGTTCTCTTGTTCTAGAGATTTGGAGCCATAAAAGAAAAAGAAAATTAGGAATCACCAGCAGATTCTGGTGAGCTGACACACGACCTTGATAAGTTTGGGTCAATGAGCAAAAACTATAAACATTTTCGTAAATGAAAATCATATCAATTTGGTCTCCCTTTGTTTCTCTTCATTAATGACTGTATTTATCAAACAGTTTAAAGCAATAATAAATAATAATGCTTTTGAGCTCTTAAATTGCTTGCAAAGCAGACAATTTGCAAAAAGTTTCAGGAGCTTTGAGATGCATGAAAAGACTGGAGGTGTGAAGCTCCTGAGAGCAAAGAACTTCTCTGCTGTGAGCCTGCCACACTTAACTGCTAATACTGGAGAAAAATGCTTTTCCAAAATGGAGATCAGCAGAGGTAGCGGTCTGGCTCATTAATGGACGGATTTTCCAGCTAAACAGTTTGTCTTTAAGAGGATTTTTAATCATTTAAATTCTTTACTGTTTGCTTAAGACAAGCTAACAGCTTGAGTTGCATGGTAGGCATGCTGACATGTTTTGAGTTGTTGTATATAAAGCTAAAACAAACCTTACTTACCAAGGGTTTAAAGTTATAACAATAATGTTCATGTTTTTCCTCATATGCTCATCCCAGTTTAACAAATTATGACCAAAGAGTCATTTAAGAGGAGTCCCATTATGATTACCAGATAGGCTAAGAATCAATTAACAAAAGGTTATTGATTTCTGATTAAGCAAATGCAAGTAAATAAGTCATTATTTTCCAGAATTTTTTATTTACATTTTGAATTGTTTTAAACAAATTCCAATTGCTCAAATATAGTTTAAAGCTAATTTGACCACATTTCAAATTCTTCCAAATAAACTGTGATATCATTGCATAATTTTATTGGCTATAGTTTTTCAACCATGTTTTTGTATAAAGTAGCTTAGTTTAGTTATGTTTTATTTTTTCAAGAATTTTCAACTGAAATATGTTTACCTTGGAGCTGATTTATTTTTGCTAATACACACCTATATTTTGAATGGAAGTTGTTTTAGATTTATCCCAAATATGTACAGAAGAATCTGTTTGACCTTGATTTGAGCTCTTGTATTTTTGCATTTGTTGAAATGAAAAACAATCTATGACACAAAAAATATATGACAGTAAGAATACTATTTGATTAAGCAACATATTTGCCACCCCTAAGAGGTGGGCAATAAATATATCATAATTGCACAACAATATCACACAAAAACCTATATTTTACTGTGGCTGCTATAAACAAACCATGAACAGGTTTTAGCACAGATTACAGTAAACCACATTGATTCAAATTAAATTGAACTCATCATAGAATGGTTTCAGTTTAGACAATGCTTCATAGTCAGAGAAAAAAATGTATAATTGGTCTTGCGCACAGAATTGATGATCAGCATCCTTGAAAAAGGATTACTCTACAACCTTGTCACCGTGCCAACTCACCTGGAACAATTTCAAAAAGGTGGCGACTGGGCTCATCCTGATTGGCCAAAACCTCATTGACTTGACTACCTTGAAGTGGAATGCAACCCTGTGGGAGAAATGAAAGAGTCGTATGAGTTTAAGACAAGCAGAGGGATGATATTTGAATGTGAAGTTCATATTAAACACTGTGGAGCAGTGGTTGCACAGATATGCTTGGCAACTGTCCAACAGAGAGAGATTAAAGCAAGGATGACTCAGGGGATCTTCATCTACTTATCCCTGGTTTTGGATGTGCTCTAATTTCGGAACCATAGGGGGATCAGAAATGGCGGCTCCTTATAGCACAGTTGCTTACATTAGTTAACCAAACTGTTATTCTTGACGTAACAACAAAACACAATATTTATTTACTTAACATTTCAAATTGACATATTTGAAATGGAAAATGATAGCCTATCAGCAGGTTTACAATTCTTGCAGAAATCTGTTGATTAAAATTAATATTTCCAAATGATTAAAATCGTATCTGCCATATCAGAAGCATGTGCTCCAATAGAATAAAACATGTTGCTTTTTTCTCTTTTTTTTTAGCTATTCAGTTATCCAGTTATTCTACAATGTTTTGGGTAAATGTCATGCTAAATAACCCAAGTTCTCAAGGTCTTGAAGTAGCAAACATGCTTATTTTGTTTTCAGCTGATTAGCTGACTACTCGGGCATCAGAGACACAGCCTTGGTACGAAACTGTCTCTGTGGCAGCTGAATTTAACAAACAGTGCTCTACAGCACTGACCTGAAGATAAAAGTAAACAGTTTGTGTGCAGAATTTATAGGATTAGCTGTCTTTTTCCTCTGTGCATGTCATGCATTGAGGGATGGTGAGCCTTCTGCAGAACTGAAGTTTTAATTGTTTGTTACAGTTTGGATGGATACAGCAATTTCAGAGTAGAAGATGTCTTTGAGATTATCATTTGTTATTTGGCAAATGTAGATGACTGTTTGTGTTCTTTTTAATTGATAGGGGTTTTGGAAACAGAAGTATCCCATGGATGTTATTTGGTCAAGTGTCTTCATGTAGATAAATCATGAATCTAGGATCTCACTGTTCTGGGTTTTGGAGTCCCAATGACTTAAGCATGTGTTGTTTTCTAGCTTCCTTAATGGGCAGAAAAAAGTTCTATTTATGGGATTTCCTAATTCTGCAAATCAGGCAGAAATTAGAGCTGGATGTGGCCAATGAAGTTAAACACTTATTACACACAAATGAGTCATGATTAGTTCACATCAGTTCAATTTAGGCAGGATAACCTTTTATTCTAAATGAATCAAACTATACTTTAGAGACTACATTTTGTGTTTATTCATAAACCATAAGTTTGTGTTGTTTTAGATTCCTTCCTTACAAAATTGTTTCTTTTTTCATTAAATTATTCAAGACATTTGTCACCTTTAAGGCAAAAAAAAAAGAAAAGAAAGTATTATAGCCCCCAAAATAGCATTTTAAAAATGTTGTTCTCCAGCTTTTATGCCACTTAATGTAAATGTTTGGTGTTGTCACCTGTGCCTTGCTTTCATCCTGGTCTTTGTAAAAATACAGAGCTTCAGGCCTCAGGACGAACCATCGCAGCTGCCAGTTTTTCATGATACTCCTCTGCCTCTTTAACCAGCCTGCCTTCAAGGGTTTCTCTTGATCCTGAGGAGAGCAAGGCCTGGAGAGTCGAGACAGTTCTCCAAGCACCATGCTCTTGGATCGTGCTGCACAGACACAGCCATCGAGGTACAGTTAGATTGATGAATTGATTTTATTCAACAGAATTATGATCCAAAAAGATAGCATGCTTAATTGAGATAATGAGGAAAAATAAAGGGATAAAGATTCTTAAAGAAGTTTTCATCCACTTTGAGTTTCTCCACATGATTTCACAATAAAACCACAAGCTTTGAAGACCTTTTATTTGGAATGAATCTCATGGAACAATACAGAGTAGTGTACATTATTCGGACTAATATAATACATGCCAAGCAACATGGAAAATGTGATAGCCAAGCTTTCTGTCTTTTGTAGATTCTATTTGTTTCAAACACCAAAGTAGCACAAGCACTTCCCCACTGCAGACAGGAAACCTCTGCTTTGGTTCATGTTATGCTTTGCATGCCACAGAGTAATTACAAGTATGGATTGTATATTAGCATCTATATGCCAAAGCTGCAGAGCAGAAAACAAGGATGGTGGAGTAATCTCTAGGGAGTCATGGAGAGAGATAAGCAGAATGCAGTGGGAGAGGAGAGAGGAGGGGGGAAATCAATGGTGTCTTTTTTTTCTTTTAATTGCATCCTGCATTCTGCTGAGGACAGCAGGGAAGGTATCTGTAAAGGCCTGGACACAAATCTCTCTTTCCTTTCCTCCCTTCTTCCCTCATCTTCTCTCATCTAACTGCTCTGTGTTTCATTTTCACATATCTCTTTTTTGGTTGTCCTTTCTTTGCATTGTCATAAATGCTGAGGGGAGAGCAGACTGTAGAGCTCATGGTGCAGTCATTAGCAAAACTGTAGGCTGATGGTTGTAGCGGGCGGAGCATGATCTATATTTATAGCAGACATGGCTACATCTTGGACATCTTCATTACAGAGACAGGAACTCTAAACGAGGAACTGAGATTCAGCCAATGACCTGCCTCAAATGTTCATATTTTTAACAAAAATTATAGCTGACTAAAAACCACAACAGTTTTATATAGCATTCATATAAAGTGTATGTACCAAGCCTTGGCCTAAGCAGCAGTTTTATATAGCATTCATATAAAGTGTATGTACCAAGCCTTGGCCTAAGTACTCACACCTATGAAAGT
>NW_015150610.1:413770-428712 GCF_000732505.1 Cyprinodon variegatus | reverse complement strand
GAGAGAGAGAGAGAGAGAGAGAGAGAGAGAGAGAAAAAACTTCTGAAAAGAGGTTTTGAAGAAAAACATACATGACATATTGTAACAACAAAAATGGGTTAAAAAAGGTAAAAATTCAAGCCCTTTTCTAATTATAGGCATGTTGAAATTTATTTAATTATAAAGCTGTTTTAAATTGTTGATTATTTTTCATTACATCGAATATTTAATAACTTTTTTCAAAATATTATATGGAATTGATTTCTTGATTGTATTGGATAGCTTATAAATATGTAGCTTTGTTTTATTTGCTTTACATGGACTATTATGAAAATTATATTTTTTTTCTGATTGTGATCCCAAAATATTAGTTAACTAATTATTAGTTTATCTATTAAATTATAATGTTTTTGAGACATTAATGCATCTTATTTACTTCATACAAAAAGTGAAACAAATTAAATAGATCAATAACACAGAGATAGAGGTTTTCAAGCCTTTATTTCTGTCAATTCTTATGATTTTCCTCTTAGACTTAAGATTACATCAGACCAAAACATTTTCACAAAAGAAATTCAGGCTCAATATGTTCAATACCTGTGTAGATATTATATTCAAAATGTACTTTTGATCTAACAAAATGACCAATTGTAATATATATATTCTAATGAATTGAATATGACTGTTGATCAAAAAACTAACACAAAATAAAATTTGACACATGAAGAAACCTGCCCTGTTTGTTTAAAACATATAAAACATATATTAGAATGTTATCTAGGCTGTGTAGACCCATTCCTCCATTTGAGGGGCTTACATTCACAGGCAGCTTTTCATCCTTAAACTTATTGGGATTTTAAGCCTGATATGTAAAGCCTTTGAGAGCACCTCCCGCCTAATGATGCTGTTTGAATTTTTCAGAAATGATACTGCGTTAAAAACGAATCAGAGAAGAAAGGAGCTGGAAATCTAATCAAAGCAGAATACCATTACAGCAAACTGAGATGGCAAGCCAGGAGGCGTTGCCAGAAAACGAAAGTGGCTGCTGCACCATCGCTCTGAAAAAGAAAGAAGAAGCATTTTTTTTCCCCCATCATCCTTACTACTTTAATTTGATTTTATTCTAGACATGCAGCCGTTACTGGTATCTGGAGAGTGATCGTTTTTCATCTTGAGTCATTTGAACTGTTGGCTGGTTGGTTTACACATAAAAAGAAGAAAAAAAGACAAAACCCTTTTTTGGAACCAGTGAACAGACCATACCAACGCATTACAAGTTCATGCTAACCACAGCACTCCTCAGTGGGGAAGCGATCAGAAAACCCACGAGTTAACTATTTCCATCATCTGTCAGGTGTCTACAAAACTGTAAAAAAAACTGCTTTCTAAATTCAATTGTTGTTCATTCATTTTCCTATAACAGAGATAAAATCCAGAGATTGAATTCATTGCATTTTTTGAGCAAAGAAACTAAAAAATAACAACAAAAAGCAGCCTTTTAAACTGTGAAATCCTTATTTTCTTGTTTGCATCTACTTCCAGAATCAATAGCAAAGGAAAACGCACACAAAATACCCTAAAATAAATGTTTTTTTGCTTATTATTGCAAATATATAACTTATATCTAGTAAAAAAAAAAAAAAAAATCCATTTCATTGCCTCATATTTAGAAAGTTTCAAGTCAGATTTAAAATCACCAATGTATAATAAAATCTCAATAATTTTCATTTTCAAGTGAAAAAGTTTGGAAGAAAAGTATTTTAATGGAAATGCCAGGGTGAGAACTGTAACAACCCCAATCCAAACCACCTCAATCTTCGTTTGAGTGATCCAGGAACCACCTGCTGTGAAGAAGATCACAGCATCTATTTATATACTGCTTCATTAAAACATCTGAGGTGGGAGGTTTTACAGCTTCCATATTCATCTTTGGACATTTATACAGCCTTAATTTTCCTGATGCTCACACAAATAGATTTTACTCTGAATTAGATAAGCTATGTTTGACAGTCAGCTGTTGCAATTTAGAGGAGGAAGATGGTCAAGATCCAGATTTATCACCTGCCAAGAGCCGCAGCCAACAAGCTGGGGTACACCCTGAAAATAATACGGTGCGTGCAGGGCATTGTTGAAGACTGAATAATCTCTCCAGCAGCCATGCTTACTACAACCCATGTCCAGCAGAATCTAATTTGTTGTGCATTGATTTAATTAATTGTGGGAGACATGACAGATTACATCACCCCTGTAGTAGATCATATTAACTCTCATTGAATACTGGGGGAAACTGAGGGATCAAGCAATTTAGATCATAAAATGGAATGAAATCTTGCAAATTACAGTTTACAAAGACAACAATGACACAAACTGACTTAATGTGCGGATTTAACTGTGGCAATGCACATATGCATTTATCAATGAAAGCACTAATGTGGCTGATTACTTTAGAAAGACATATGCAGCTTTGCAGAGATGGAGAGAGAAAGAAATAGGAGGGCAGGAGTGACAGAGAGGAGAAAATGAAGAAAAAGGGAGGAGGGATTTTGCTTACCCCTGCGAGCCTGTTTTATCTTGGGGCTCAGCATGGTTACCGTTGCTGTGCTGCTCCCTCTCACAGAGACATGACTGCATCCCTCTCTTCACACACTAACCCTCATATGCAAACCCACTTAGCGCCTCTTGCAGCAGCCTCACCCTGTTACACCTCATCCTCTCCGAGCATCTCACTATGATTTTATGCTGGTACATGCACACAGTCAAGCATACACACACTAACAGGCACTTAAGCATGCGCTATCCTCCTCCTCGTCTCCCCTTGTTCCTCTCACTCCTGGTCTCTGTCATACTGCCCTGATGTGCTGTTGTTCGCTCATACCTAAAGCCCAACCCACTCCCTCTCTTTTCCCTCCCTATCTTTTTCTCCGCCTTTTGCAGCACAGTTATATATCAGTTTCTCACCTCCTATAAATATGTCCATCTGTGTGTCCTATATCTGGTTACCTATTGCTTAATGTAACTTCTTTCTATCCTCTACCACCTAAGGAGCCCATGGCATTTAGTCTGATGTTTGCCTGAAGCAGAAAAACCTCAGATCAATACATCTGTATTATTGGACATGTTCTCAATACCAAATGTTGCAGAGGCGGTAGACATGACATTACAGCGACCACTTCATTTTCCTATTCTTATACTATGCAGGTTATACTGTGAATTTTTTTTCCAATAAATAAACTATTAAATTTCACATCCCCAACAGCTCAAACCCACAACAGTTTTTGAAATGGCCATTTTTCCAACCAAAGTTGCTTGCATTATGTAGGTCATATCAAAACACAACTACAGGGAGCCTTTAATGCAAATTAAAAGGCAATGCACCTTCTACAGAAGCTAAAATAGCACCCAGTATTTCAGGAAAGAAATCCCAAACATTCATCTTCCTGGACATGTTCTTTAGCTCACTGGTATCCCACAGTGTCTCCAGGGAAGAAAGGATATGAAAATATCCCACAGCTGAGTCCACCAAGTTATAATTCATAAAAACAAGCAATGTTTCACAAAGTGAACATTTTGGCAAAGCTAGTCGCTACTTTGTTTATACATGATACAAGCTGTACCATAAATATCTGCTTGTGAATTTGTTCCTTTTGTGTGGCCCAGTAAAAAGAGTAGTTGTCTTACAATCTGAAATTTAAATTCCAGGACCGGCATGTCAGTGTGCCTCTTTGGTAAGACACTAAACACTGTTGCATAGCGATCTGCAGGTGTATGAATTATGCATTCGCAAGAGCGTGACTGGTTGAATGAGGCTGATATATGTAGGAGTTTAAATGATCATCAGGGCTAAAAAACCTATACATTAATATAGATATATATTAAGCTATATATATTAAGCTAGAGAAATGTAGTCATTACCATGTATCGTTACCTCTAATCAGCACCAAATGCCAATGTTTTAACAAATTGCAACAAGGACTGCCATTTCCCTCTCTGACTTCTTTTCAACACATCCGACCTGATCAGCAACTGCGTTCCTGCTGACTGTACCCTAATCTGTCAGCTGCTCTGAAGACACCAAGCTACTCAAACTCCTTTGCTGTGTGATAAAGATGGAGGGATCCATCCTCCTAATTGTCCCTTTACTTCATAAACAAGCAGTACTTTATGTTGGCTTGAAAAAAATCCTTGTATTTCATGGTTGTGAAGTCCCAGAGAACTGTCCCTTTAAGTTCAGACCACCATACTTATAGGAACTGAGGGCCCAGTAATTTTGCACTTGGCAAGCATGAAGCCATTCAGCTCCCCCTAAATCTGATTGATCAGAATCTCCTTTTTTAACAACTTAACTCAGCTTTTTAGTTTGTCAACTGATGCTTTTTAAATTGTCTTCAAATCTATTCAGAGTATCGCTCTGAAAGGACCAAGAGAGGATATATTCCATTGGTGCTATCACAGAAAGCTTAGGAATGCTGCTTTTGGTGGTTTAAAATCCTCAAGAGATCATTAGTTGTATAAATGATAAGTTGAAGTGAAGTTTCTACATTTACTTACACTTTTTTAATCTGTTGATTGCAAAAAAGATTTCCATCATGCCAGGGCTTTAGTGTACAGTATAAAAGCACACCTGTAAGGCTCTGGGTGTTGCTTTAAATTAATATTCTTTAAAACAAAAATGTTTTCAATTCTTTATCTGGTTGGTTCGGAAAACAATATATTGCAGTAATATTCACACGAGCAGAAGCCAAATAAAGCAGCAAATTACACAACGCCGAGTCTTGCATGTATAACCTTCAAAAGAATAGATATCTTTTATTCACACCGATCTCAAAGTGAGGTATTAAGCCATAAAATGAGTCAACTTGGGTAAATATAAAAAGGCGACTGGTGCTACAATCGCAGAAGTTGCAGGCTAAAAGTTTAATATTCAAGTAATAATGGAAGATACTTTACTT
This sequence comes from Cyprinodon variegatus, assembly GCF_000732505.1. Classification (NCBI taxonomy): domain Eukaryota; kingdom Metazoa; phylum Chordata; class Actinopteri; order Cyprinodontiformes; family Cyprinodontidae; genus Cyprinodon; species Cyprinodon variegatus. The sequence goes on along the minus strand of NW_015150610.1, from coordinate 423,784 downwards.
TTCATAAACTGAGATGTGGAATGAGGAAGGTATATCCTTTTAATAAGATGCAAAAAATGTAAACATTTGATATATTTCCCTTTTTCTACATAACAGCTTATATCATTTGACTTTTAATTAAGTAATTCTGATGGCTTAATTCAGTCCCAGAAAGAAGGTTCTGCACTAACTTTTTATATATAAACATAGAATTTACTTCTGTAAAACATTGCTCATTAAAAACAAGTATAGTTCGTGTCAATCCTAGTTATGCTCTGTGCATCAACAACAGCCAGGATCCTGACTCATTCAGGCTGAGGTTTACAGTCTGGCAGAAATGGCTACTGTTCTCAGAGGCTCTGTAGTCTGTGTGGTCGAATCCACAACACTCAGGGGAGAAATGTTCTTGTTTCTTGTCGGTTGAACTGAATATGTGTTAAAATCTATAAATGTTTTTTCATCAAGTGAGAAACACAAAAATGCAGAACAGAGAAGTTGTTAAAACAGAGAGCTTTTGTTTTCAATACTTAATAGCTGAGCTCATAAATTAAATGGCTTTATTGAGGAATAGAATTAAATCATTAATAATAAAACAATTATTACTGTTATTTTTTTTAAGTTATACTTTATTAGACCAATTAAAAAGATAACCTTACTTGATATAAATATTTATAGAACCAAATAAAATAACTGAGCGTTACCTGCTTGTTGGTTTGGATATTTACTGAGCGGAAGAGTCCTGGATGACTTCATGGCAAAGAACCCGTTGGTACAATATGTCCTTTTCAAATGGGACCATTTCTGAAGCCACGACACAGACACAAAAATCCAGTTTCAGGGCCTAAATAATGTCGATTCCCAAATCGTATTACTTCTCCAGATAAACAAGCTCTAAGCAACAACTCAAATGATGTTCACACAGAGAAAGAGCACTATAGTCGCTATAATTAACACAAATAACACGTGGCTGAGGAATGCTGATGCTAACAAACTAGTAGAAGGAAGTAGAGCCTGTCATGCGAGTATTACTTGCCATGTCATTCTGGATGGGCTCTCCAGACAAATCCTGATGTTAAGACATTGTCCCGAACAGCTGCTCTGATTATAAGTGGCCATTTGTAAAAAAAGAAAAGAAAAATCCTACTAAAAACAAAACTCAGTGTTGGATGAGATGCTCTCCTGTTGTCTCCCTCCGCTGAATCATCCAGAGGGGAAGTAAGATGCCTTGATGGAGAAGTGAAAACTGATGACTTGAAAGAAAATTATATTATGGGTTTCTCTCACTTATGTTATTACTGTACATTTCTCCTGGCTCCATTTAGCTAAACCCGACGGCTGCTGCTCATGATGCTTTATCGATATATTTCAAAAGGCAGGGGCACAAGCAAATCATAAGCCTCACCAGGCCTGTTTCTCTCAGAGTTTCAGGAAAGATAAGATACATTCAAAAAGGAAAACATTTTAATAAACATAACTGCACATATAAACCTCAATACACATGACATCCTTTAAAAAAACAAACAAAATCAAAACAGGTTTTTAGGATAGAACACAGCAGCCACAAACCAGGTGTGGATTTAAAAATGGCGAAACACATACAAGTAAAACATTCTATATTTTACATATATAAATAATATAGTGCAAAACTGTGAAGTGGTTGATAAAATGACTCCTTTTCAAAATAGTTAACATGAGTTTTACATAAAAATCATTAGGTATGGCAGATTTCTGTACTTTACTCTGTTACCTGTAAATAAAATCTGTTGCTGCCTTCAGAAGTAACCAAATCAGTCACCCAGTGTGTAATTTAATCTTAGTAGAAATGCAGCTGTCAAGGTCTCAGAGGTTTAACTCAGGAAGACCAAGGAAAACACCAAACAGGACAGGGGTATAGGAGTTTTGGGAGGTATAAAGCAGGGACATGCACAGCAGGATGATAATTCTCATCAAAGAAAGGAGAGTTATGGGAAAAATCCTATTAAAAAGACTAAATAACTGTTCACATACACCTAAGATCCTGAGTAACCCCATGTGTTAGAAGTGCTCAATCAGAGTCGAGAACTAAATACAACAAAGGATATGTGGTTAATAAAGGTTCCTGGTCAGATATAAGTTATTCAACAAAATGTAATCTTAAGGGAGCTGAATGGAAATAAACATAAAAAAACAGTAAAGATATAATACTCCCCACTGTATCTGTCTATTGCACAAGGTCATAATAAGATAAAGTCAATTTTGTGACTGAAATTCAACATTATGTAAAGAAAATTCAAGGGCTATGAATACCATGGCAACTCAGTTGTAGGGAAATACTTTTAACAGCACTTCATATCAATAAATATGGTCTGCTCCATCACATCATTGGATGAGAGGCTAAATCCCATTACATGATGAGCTACTCACACAGTCCAGACAAAACAGCCTCAGAGGGGTGTGGGGACCATCATCTATTACCTGGAAATATGGTCCTGTGGGACATTTAGGAAATTAACACGTTTAACAGAATGCATTAAATATTACGTCTCATTAGCAGGAGCAAAGGAAACCTGATGGTTGGAATGAGCTTAAAGGATAAAATTAGAAGCAAAGTCTCTCAGTGCATCTGTTGGTTAACTACTATCGCAAGCTTGCTCAGGGGTTAACTAAAAGTTTTGCTTATGGGATACATTTCTTTAAAATAATAACATTTAACGTATAACAGAATTAAATCAAACACATAAAAGAAGCAGTATAGAAGGCCACTAAAATGTTTAGTCATAGTTATTCAGTAAAGCAGTCAGAATATTTGCTGGTAAATGTACTCTACAGCCAGGTGTATGTTTACGGTTCCTTGGTTTTCATAACTTTTACACTTTTCCACATTTCCAGAGCTCCTGTTTAGTCTAAAGCATAAAAACAAAACTTTACTTGATTGCATAGAAAAGGATTTTACATTGGACTGAATGTAAATATGGAACCCTGCAAAAAACTGAAATAAAAGACTAAAGGAGATGGAAAAAGAAAAACATACAAAAGTAAAACTAAAATGAACGTTGGAAGGAAAGGATGATCGAAGTTTGGAAAATAGATTTAACAAATAAAAATTTAAGAAAAGAGAGAGTAATTTAAAAGAAAACCCAGAAAGGGCAGACGTTCAGCAGATGGAAGAATTAAGAGAATTTCTTTCCTCATATGTATCAATATTTTTTTGTTGTGTTTTGGCCTTTGTATTCAATCTGTTATCCATTTCAAAATGATGTGTTTTATGTGGTTTAGATTTCAAGCTTAAGTTCTTTTAGATATAATCTGACTTTGTTTTTTGTTTTTTTATCTCCTTCTGTGCACTCTGTTAGATTCAACTTTGTTATTCCTTTACAACCCTGTTTCTAAGTCACTTTGTTTCATTTTTATTTCTTTACTCATTTCTGAACGGGATTATGTAATAGGATTGGTCTGACTGATTTCTGTTTTGTGAGTCACGTCTAGCAATTCGTCGTATCAGTTTTTCTAACCACTTTGTGTCTTAGGTCAGTCCCAGCTGCTATCAGAAAAATCTACATTAAAATCATAAATAGCAATGGAATCAGCAAAACATTATCATTACATTTGAACAATCTGAAGCTTTAAATCTGGTCATGAGCAACAATGCTGAGATCAACAGGACAGCTTTGTAAGAGTCGAACCATCACTTAAATGTCTATGGCATTTTTGTCTTCTCTATTTTGTCTGAGGCCAACAGATTTGCGTCCCTCGAGTACAAAGGCTGCTACGACCGCCAAGCGTTGCCCCAGTGGCCTCTGCTTTACGTCAACCTCACCGTGAATAAAATAGGTGGTCGTTCTGGCTGAGATGGCTTCAAACTGCTCAGTCAGAAGCCACGCCTCCCACAGGAGAGTAAGTGCATTCATAATCATCAACACTACAACCCAGAACTCCTCTCCTAACAAAGTGAGCCACATTGAGAAGCTAAGACTGGCCTCTGGCATGATGCCGTACAGGTAACTTAGCCCTGAGGCGATGAAAAGAAGATGGGCGGTCACCAACGAGAGGATGAAGACGAGGAAGAGTCTGTGGTTCTCCCGGCCAATGCAGCGGTTGAGGAAAAGGCAGTGATGGTCGTAGTCTAAGATGCATGCTTCACACAGTTTACAGTGCTTTGTATAGTCCGGCTGGAAAAGCTAGGAGGAATGCAGGGACAGGGTGAGAAACAGAGCAACAGAGAAGAAATCCACTCAAACATCATCTCTGGGTTAATATAGAGTACTTTACCTCACAGTACGGACAGAACCTGTGAGGGCTCTGGTTGTTTTCCACCAGGTCAGCAATACAGGAAAACCGAGGATCTGCATCTGCTTGATCTAAAACCCCGGGATCCTGAGTCAGAACCATGTAGAAGAGACTAACCAGTATGAAGAAGTGGACACAGGACACCTGAGCGATAGTGCTAGTGGGCCACACACATTCAAAAAGTCAAGGATGTAACCGTCTGTTCTAATTCGCTACACTGACTTGTAAATTACCTGAGTAAGTTGCTATTGGAATGTGTCCTGGTGTTTTCATGATGCTATGCAATCCTAGCCTTGTGAGACCATCCTGATCTCGCGAGCTTTTAAGATTTCACTCGCTATTCAGTCTGGAGATTCTCCGTTGAAGAAAATTTAGAGCCGTTCACCAAACGAACGTCCAATCAGCGTTGGCTTTGAGGCGGGTTGAGGTGTGATGCAACGAGAAGCGAGACAGTTCAGTCTAAAGAACATGGCGGCTTCAGCCGATGAAACTAGCGTTAGCGTGGCTATCGAGCAAGTTTTATCGGAATTACAGAGTATTTCTTCACTGAAAGAAGAGCAAAACACTGCTCTGGAGGCTTTTCTCAGAGGAAAAGATGTTTTTGCTCTTCTCCCGACGGTTTCGGCAAGAGTTTGATCTATCAATTGGCTCCTCTTCGTCGTCGCTCTGTTACGTCATATGCTTCGTTGATCTGATTGGTTTATTTGGCCCGTCTATCACCAACATAGGCCAATCAGCTAACCAGTATTTTCGCCCCTTCCCAAAATTACTTCAACGGAAGGTTTCCAGATGGATATGCGGAGCAAATCCATCTGGCGGAGTCAGGTTAATGCAATCTTGCATGGCTTACAGGAGAGAAACAGACCCGCATCACCAAAGAGCCTCGACCATGCTTAACAATAGTAAAACGTGATTATCCATAAGCTCATTTTGTGTCTCATACCAAACCCACCAGGAACACCTGTTGTTGACGTTTTCTCTTAGTACAATCAAAGCACATGCTTCCTGGTCCCAGTAGTAAATAGCAAACACAGTTTAGTTTCATGATTGAAGGGATGAAAATTTATTTGTTCTAAAACATTTATTATGAATATCTTGGCAAGCCTGGATGGAACCCTTTTATAGCATTTCTTTAAGAGTGAGCTTTACCGCTTTTTTTAACTTGCTCTCCCCATCACTATATATGGATGTGTAAAAAAGTCGAGCCCTAAACTAGCCTTTTTAATCACATTTCCAGTTGCAGGTGAGCTTACTAAGTGGGTAGCTGTTTTCTTACTTAAGAAGATCCCACATGTCTTGCTCGTTGGATATGTTTTCTGTCGCACTTCAATAAAGTAAAATCTGACTTGTAAAAATGCATTTTTACTCACTTTAGTTGGTTGAACTCTAAGGTTTATAAAGAACAATTGCATACAGAACATTAAACTGCAAAACCTTTAAGGAACAATTCCTGCAGATTGAAGGGAAATGTTTTTTTTTCTTTTTAAGGTACTTCTTTTAAGGATATTAGGCATAATTCTTCCACAGAAGCACACCAGGGAATGGATCACACCAGCCAGTAGCGTCCCCAGGTATATTGGATTAGCTAACCTAGGGGAAAAAAAGATGAGATATGTGACCTGGGAGCTGACACAAACAACAGTTTGGTTACCTACCACCGGATATTTGACATGTGAATACCTCTGGAACGAGGTCATGCGGTGATACTGAGTGAAAATGCTTCTGGCCAGCCATGGGAAGAGGAGAGCACAGACAAGGCCCCCATAGCCTCCAAACATGGCTGCTATCAGCAGGATGGCAGCTCCACTAACAGATGGAAAAAGCAGCGTCCAGTAGTATAGCGCTGGAAATTAACACAAAGAATAAAATTACTACTGACAAACAATCCTTGTTGCTTTATGTTTAAATAAAAAAAATGACCAACTAATGTGACATGTACCATCAGATTCTCTGGGCTTGTGATGTATTGGCTCGTTTATGTATCGCTTTAGCAGTTTGGCAAGTTGCTGATGTCTAAAAAAAAAATGTAAATAAAGGCTGTCTATCACCATCATGAAAGATCTTTAATTACATCAGGAAATCTCAGTTTGTGAAAACGACAATTCTACCTGAAGGTTCTTCCCTGTTTGCAGAGATCCAGTGGGGTGAGGCCGCTGTAGTTCCTCAGATGAAGCATAAAGCAGCCGGTCTTCTGCAGCAGAGTCCAGCATACCTCTACTGCGCCCCTCTCTGCTGCAACATGGAGCGCTGTTGCTCCCTGCTGGTCAACTGCATTCACAACCCACCGCTACACAAGAAAAGAAAATGCTGTCTCTGCAACTGCTTTACAGTTTCAAGCTTCTTTTAATCATGGTTTACTTATGAGCACCACAAACTACAAAAACTTACATGTTAGAGTAAAATATAGATTAATTAAGTTTGTTTAACAATAATAAAGCTAACAGCTAAGAGTGTAGAAGGTTGAAACATGGCCCCTTTAGTGTATTTCATACCTGGTCTTTGAGCAAATAGCGAATCATGTCTAGATTGCCGGTGGATGCAGCGAGGTGAAGAGGGGTCACCTTGTACATGTCAGTGTCAGAGAATCGGAACATTCCTGTCTCCCACAGATAGTGCACGGCGATTCTTAGAGAGATGAGCAACAGTTAGAGGATATGTTAAAAAAAAGACACAAAAAAACCAAAAAACTAATTTTTCCTTGCTTACATGCTGCCCCCAGTAACTGCATGATGCATGGATGTTTTCCCCTGCAGGTCCACAAGCCGCAAATCTGCACCGTATTGCACCATTTTATGCATGTTGTAGATGTTTCCCTGCCTGTCGATGAAACACATGCAAAAGCAAAAACAAAAAAAAATACTTTGAATGCTTTTGTGTGTTGTCATGTTATTAGCACAAATCTGAAAGTTTTGTATTGGAGTTTTATGCAGGGGAAAAACACACCCTAACACAGAATTTTAAGATGAAAAAAAAAAAAAAAAGAATAACAGACGAAAGTTTTTACAAATAGCTTCAGTCTGCTTTTTACCGTATTACAACCATGGTCAATACTTAACAGAGATCAGTTTTGCAGCATCCACAGTTTTTTTGCACATCATTTTAAAGTGGCTCAAACTCAATCAGGTTTTGTTATATAAGATTTTCAGTCAGAGTTTTAGCTGTTCTCAGAGGTTAAAGTTGGAAACAGAATTGAATTAATAGTTTTCTAGTTTCTGGAGGGTTACCTAGTGACCTTCCAGGTTTGGATTCGGACTTTGGGAGACATTTTTGTGTGTCCTCTAATAATCTCAGTTCTGGGTATCAAGAAAATGCATAATCAGGACTGATGGCTGTTGCTGGGTGTTCAGTCTTGTTGTCGCACTAGACCTTAAAAGAATACCATGTCTTTATTTCAAAACATCAATTTTTTCATCTCAAAAACACCAACTCGATTTACACCCCAACACGATGCAGCCACCACCGTGTTTACCTGGTCTACATGGCCGGTGGTAAACTGTCTTTGTTTTATCAGCAGTTATTTCTTTGACAATCCTATTTTAAAATCTATCGTTTCATTATGCTGCCTAATAGCTCTCCATAGCTCCATCCCTGATATCTTTAGGCTTTTATTGGTCTTTAATATGTTACTTGTTTTAAAGATGTTAAGAAAGTAGCTTTGTTCTCCCACTTTGTATAGTATAATAAGTGTTACCTTCCTTATATGCAGCTGCAGGACTGATTTATGCATGTACTCAGCTCTGTTTACAACTGCAGGCTGTGGGATGGGATGTTTGGGTTTATTCCCGTTTAAAATATTTACCAAAGTGGCTTTCTTGTACAATAAAGGCTGTTGCCTGCACTGTGAAACAGGTCATACAGTAAATCACAGGTTTATACTGCATGCCCGCCTTGTCTTACAAGTGCTGATAGAGTGATCGTTTTCAAATCAAATCTCCAAGATTCTCCTAGATCTGAAGTGCTGTGCAAGTTTTTATGTTGTTGATGGCTTTATCCAGGATTGCAGCGATTTTTTTGTCACATTTGTAGGCATTTTGTAAAGCCAAAAAGGTAAAAACATTTCAGTTACCACTTCATCAAACTTAACACCCTGTGCGTTAAATATGTGTTTCCTGACATGTTGCATAAAAGTAAGACAAGCTCAATCCAAGTTCCATTTTACTTTCTTGTAAGAAGCACTTTGAGTAGTGCCATTTTATGATAAACAGCAAAATACACGTAAGTTTGTGGTTTGCAATCTGACAAAATGTGAAAAAGATTAATGGGTTATGTATGTAGCTTCAACATACCTGCAGGCAAAATGAAAAGCAGTCTGCCCTGCATCACATGTAACATTGGGGTCTGCACCAGCACTGAGGAAGAAGTCCACTAGGGAGCGGTTTCCATGGAGGGCAGCATAATGGAGAGGGCTGAATCCACCCCAGCCTAAATAAACCCATGCACATGAAAGACATTCTTCTTCAGGTACAGAAAAATATATGGTTACAAGGCTTTTCATGGGTTTAAGCCTGCTTCAACTCAGTTGGAGTTTGTGCTGACCAGCTATCTATCACAAGAGCTGCATCACACAGTAGGCTGCAGCAGAGGAGAGCTCTTCCTGGCAATGACACAAAACCACACATGGACCCTCTGGTGCATCATCCTCCATGCAGAGAAGCTGTGCAATGACAGCTGTGTTCCCCTCAGAAGGCTGCATAATGGAGATTATTCACACGTGCCACAAACACAATGCAAAACACAATATAGACAAACCAGAGAAATATAAGGAAGAGGCTAAAGGTTGATGACAGGAAAACAGAAGGTCGTAGTAGCAGCCACTTTGGAAGCATTTGGAGGATTTCAAATCTTTAGTTTACATTGCATGGTGTCTTACCCTTATGCTTGAGGATTAATCGATCATTTTGCACGAAAAGTATACACTGTTCAACATCTCCTCTTTGTATACAGTCAAATATGTCTCCACCACTGTCGTCGCACAGCGGCATCGCATGCGTTGCACCAAATCTGTCCTCTTGGATTTCCATCGAGAGGAACTGCAGCAGAAATCAGCACCCCGGGAAAAGCAGCATTACATCATGATGCGAAGTAGGACGAGAGATCATTTTTCCCAGCAAACTGCAAAAGCTTTCATTGTGTTTAGCGTTAACCGCTCCCTCGGCCTCCTATTGGTTGAATCAGGTCACGTGATTTACAGATACATGCAGGGAAAGGTCACCAGAGGTCGCTATAGCAGCACAGGATCACATGTAGAGAAATTCCTTTATTATGGTGAAATGTATGGTTGATGTGGAGGACCAACTCTGCTATATTTAAAAATAAATACAGAAATAAATAAATGCTCAATAAATAAATAAGCATACAATTAATTGCCCCCCAAAAAAGTAGGAATTAAATTATACCGTGAGACATAAATGCATATATCTCTTTTAATTAGCTTCTTTATTTATTCACCTTTGTAATAATTACCTTATTTATAAATTGTCCGTTATAATCTTCAACCTTATTTATTTATTACTTAAGTTTTTAAGTATTTCCTTATGCGCATATGATAATATTTTTGTCTGTTTTATTCTTCCTTTGTATTTTTTTTTACCCTATTTATTTCTTCAACGCTATTTATTCCTGCCTGTCGTATTTATATTTCTGTATGCCTTTCTGCCTCATTATGTAAACGAGGAAGGGGGGTGTCTTAGAGGGTAAAAATAATATAGACATAAATATGGCAGAGTTGGTCCTCCATAGATTTAAACAATCTGATAACTAAAAATACAG
>NW_015150610.1:410655-413482 GCF_000732505.1 Cyprinodon variegatus | reverse complement strand
ACATGGCTTAAAACAGAATTAGATTTTGTGATAAAAGGATATGATATTGTACAAAGGGACAGGGAAGAGGAAAGTGGGATGGATGTTTAATCTTAATAAAACGGGGAACTCAATATAGATTTATAGGAAGAGGGAAACAATTACAAAATGTTAGCGGTAGAAATTTTGATTAAATATGGAATTATTAAAATATCTAATTTCTATAATCCTTGCAAAAAAACTTTGTTTAGAGGAAAGGGGTGAATTGATTGAAAATATAAACTGTAAGGTAATTTGTTGTGGAGATTTTAAAGCTCACCGTACACTTTGGGATAGTAATAATAATTCAAATGGAGAGGTGATAGAAGAAATAATGGATATACAGAATCTGGTTTGTATTAATGATGGAAGTGGTACCAGAATTAATATTAGCAATGGATCAGAATCAGCAATAGATCTTACATTAGTATCTAAAGATATAGCACGAATCAATAATTGGAAAGTTTTAAAAGACTCAACCATAGGAGGTGATCATTATCCAATACTAATAAAAGTGGGCTTTGAGGTAGAACAAAGTTATATTGAAGGTATAGAAAGATGGGTTTTTAGCAAATGCTGATTGGGAAAAATATAAGAGAATTAGCTATGTAGAAATGCAAAAGGTTCATATTAAGTCAGATTTTAATAACATAAATGTTTCTGTTTGTGAATGTGTATTAGTTGCAGCTCGACAATCTATCCAAAGCAAAAAAAAGAAGCGGGAATAAGAAAATAGTACCATGGTGGACAAAAGATTGTGACTTTGCGATTAAATCTCGAAATAAAGCATTTCAAATGTTAAAGAAAAATCCAAATTATCAGTCATTTATGGAATATATAAGATCACAAGCTCTTGTCAAAAGAACTGTAAAATGTGCAAAAAGGGTTTACTGGCAATCGTTTTGTAAAAATGTAGGTCTCTTATTTAAAAAGGTTCAAGAAGCTATTCATAAAATAGAAGACTGGTCCTTTAGATGGGGATTCAAAATTTCTGTATAAGGCTTTGTTTTTTACAAGGAAAAAAGATATTGAAGATACAAAGTTAAAAACTTATAGATATGACCTAGAAAGGGTAAAACAATTACAATTTTGGGGCATATGGTTGGAAGAAAGACTTACTTGAAAAGTTCATAATGAAAAGATGATTGATAAATGCAAAAGAGCTCTAAATGTTATGAAGTGTTTGATGGGGAATGAGTGGGGAGCTGAGCGGAAAGCATTGGAATTAATTTATACAGGTTTGATTAGGTCTGTTTTTGATTATGGATGTATTCCTTTTGGTTCAGCATCAGAGTCATTACTTTAAAAAATTGATATCGTTCATTATCCAGCATTTAGATTATGCACAGTGTTGTGGTTCCAGTTTGTAGTTAGTTTTCTTTTTCAGTTCCACCATTCGTCCACCAGATGGTGCCATCTGGTTACTCCTGTCTACGAGGGCTTGCCTACACATCTCAACTACCCACACCTGCAACTAATCATTCATCAGGTCAGAGGAGTAGCTGACTGTCATCACCTCTTTGTCAGACTGTTTGCCTGTTTTGGGTACTCTAGCTCCTCTGAGCTTTGCTAAGTTAATCACTGAACTTTTCTTGTGAATTCATGGTCTTACCTTTTTTCTCTTGTGAATCTTCGGCAGGAAACCTTAAGATCCTCTGGGATTTTTCAAGTCCTTCCTGCCCTGGAAGAAAACCTCTCGAGATGCTGAGAGTTCCACTACTCACCTCTTCTGAGCTCCAACCACATCAAGATTTTCATTTTAGAGTCTGCTCCTCTGTGCCACCATAAACTTACCTGTCTGCCCTCCAACGACTCGTCCACCTTCAACCAGGTAAGGCCTCCACAAACTGGAACCTCTGACCACCCTCCAACTCAAGCAGCTAGTTCAAGTAAGAACAGAGCATCAGTCTTCTGCATTTTTTGCCCACCAACTGTGAACTCACCTTATCACTCTCTCCTTTTGTGCAGTCGCACCTGGATTCCTTGCCGCAGGACCCACCAAGCTGAGATTACCCGATTTCTGTCTTTTTGTGTAAAGGAAAAAGCTTTCAAACTTTAACTATCTCTCTGTGAGTGTTTCTGCATGTGGGCAAGAAGTATTAGACCCATCATGACACACAGGGGCCATAAAAACAACACCAACATCAGCATTACAGGTAGAAATGGGAGGGAAATGCCACTACAGTTGAGATTACAATTACTTTCTACTTACTGGTTTAATGTAATGAATCATTGTGCAGCTCATCCATGCCAAGAAATTTCAAAACAATGTTGGGGAGGGGGGAGGAAAAAATTAAATTCCTTTGGATGGTCAGCAGATAATAATATAAAAGATCTAGAATTATTTATATATATATATATATATATATAAAAGTTGGTAAACCAGTTATTAGGTATTTAAGTCACCCATCATTGTTGCCTAATATAGATACGGATTTAACTTGGCTGTTTAAACGGAAAAACAAGGAGAATATCTCTAATTCAAATATGGTTCAGCAATATTCAGATGAGAAATAATATGACTTTGTCATCTTTTTTACAAATGCTTCAAAAGATTCAAATAATAGGAATGTTGCTTTGTTTATAGTTCCAGAATTTTATTGTAACTCAAGTAAAAGAATCAGTGTCAGAGTTTCAGTCTACAAATGTTTGGGATCATGATGGCCTTAAAATGGACTGAAGAAATACGTCCATTAAGAAGCATAGTTTGCTCTGATTCTAGTTCAGCATTATTTTCGTTTAAACACAGTCACTCAGACTGCAGACCTGATCTATTAGCGGGAAATCAGGAGTTATTTAGAATTCAAGC
>NW_015150610.1:401195-410376 GCF_000732505.1 Cyprinodon variegatus | reverse complement strand
TCCATTAAGAAGCATAGTTTGCTCTGATTCTAGTTCAGCATTATTTTCGTTTAAACACAGTCACTCAGACTGCAGACCTGATCTATTAGCGGGAAATCAGGAGTTATTTAGAATTCAAGCAATGGGATTATTTATTTTATATGGATTCCTTCTTATAGGAATAGAAGGGAATGAGATTACAAATCAACAGATTACAAATCCAGATTACAAATCCATAAATTAAAGTTAAACTTAAAATAAATTTTAGACTTTGACTCTAAATATGAGGGTTTTTCCTTATTGCAATTTCTTAAAAAGACAAACTTGTTAAAGACGATTTATTATTTTTTTTTACTTTTGTAGTAGGATATTGAATTACAGTAGTTCATTCCCGATCCACACTCCATTTCAGTTGGTGGCGGTACTGCACCAAAAAGCTGTTTGCCAACCGCCATAAAACAGAAGAAGTCAAGATGTGGGAGTTTGTAGAATGGGAATTTATATTTTCTGTTTAAGATGGTTAAAGTAGGGGTGGAAAATATCTTAAATATTATTTTGGCTGTTATATATTGTTTATGAACACACGCCCTACTAGCTGGGTGTTAGAACAATAAATGATACAAGCTCTAATCATGGTAAAACTGTTAATTCTGCACATACCGGTACATGGAATAAATTTACCACAACTTCTGTTCAAAATCTAAGAGTTTATTAACAAAAATCATTCAGCTCCAAGCATATATCAGTTTACAGTTTTCAGTATCAGTCTAGTGAGACGAAACTAAACTATGTACAAAGAGGAAAGGGAAACATGGTTGAAAACCATATTACAGTTTAAGATGGATCTTGTGTTTGAAAAGTTTATCTGGAAGAATTTGGGATATGATCAAATTAGCTTTTCACTAATTCGGAGCAAATGGAATGCTTTCAGAACAATTAACAATGCAAATCTATGAGGTGAATAAACCATTATTTTGCCAAATAATTTTTTATTAAATGATTTGCATAATTAAGAATCGATAACCTTTAGTCAATGATCCTTTACCCTCTCTGAAATAGCTAGGAGTGAATAGATATCAGGATTTCCGTAAAAATTCAAAAAATATCCACTGGACTCAATTGAGAAAGCTTCCTGGAGAGGTGGAGAAACGTCTTCAAATCTTGGAAACCAAGTCCAGTGGATATTTTTTGAATTTTTACGGAATGACTATGACCTGGATGACTGAGAACCTTCATCAGCAGATATCAGGATTCCACTAATTGACACTTGGTCATACTTTGTAATCGAAATGTAACGAGCATATTAGGAACACATGAACACTAATGTTCTAATGAACCCTTTTTATAATAAAGCTTCAACAACAATAGCTCAACACATGTTTCTGTATAGCATAGCATAGCATGCAGTCCATCCTGTTAGCCTTGTTCTTACTCATCATCAAAAGACATGTTTGTTCTGTCCCTATTCATGCCAGACCTGCAAACGTTTTTGTCCATGTCTATTTGGAAAGGTTGAGTTTCCGTCCAGCTGGAGTTTAGGAGGCAGGCCACAGCAAGGCAGTCTCTCTCTGTCTCAGTGGCTCACAGCAGGGGTCCTCTTTGTTTCAGGCTCATACCCAGGACAGGGTTCTCATCCAGTCTGGCTCTATAAGTTCTGAAACTCAAGAGAAATGTGTTGCAAAAGGTCTGTTTTGCAGCAGTTTGGTTCTGAAAGGTTCTGTCTTATCCTTGAGGATTCTGGAGATCTGGGTCTTTCCGCTTCGACAGGATCTCCATTTTGCCGCAGATGGACCCCAACTTCATGGGCAAGGGAAAGGAGGCAAAGAGCAGGAATTCTGTGTGCTCTGTGATTTCTTTCTGTCCTCACAGAGAGGGGGGCTGGCAAGTCACACCTCTGTGGGAGTTCCTGTGACTGCTTTGGAGGCCTTGGCTAAGAAAGGGATGGGCCCGCAGAGTTCCCCCAGCTGTTATTCACCAAAGCTGCGTGTTCTCATTTGGTCATCATATCAAGATTTTAATCTTGACATGACACTGGTTCCCAATGTCCAAAAACCCCAATCATGGCATATGGCACAACAAAACTATTTTGGTTAGATCAAACAATGTAATGATGAAAATGTAAGCAAGCCACTGGTGACAAATGTTTTATGTAGTTTTGCTTTCAGGATCATTGACATCTTGCTAATGGCATCAGCTGAATACCACTTTTGAGGTTGGTGGTTCAAGACGCGCTTCCGATTTTTGAAAGTTGCTATAAAATCTTTTTTTTTTTTTTTTTTGGCTAATAGGTTGGATGTCAATTGGATTTGCAGTTATATCTTCTTACAGTCGACCTCATGTCTTGGACATTCAGGTGAAGCTGGCCACCGATCACCAACTGGTGGTCAGCTGGATATACTGAAAGAGGAGGAAGTCAAACTGACTTGGCAGGCTGGAGTGAGTAGTGAGGGTCTGCTAGCAATATCTGGTGAAGCCCTCACCAGATAAGAAAAGTACGGAGTACCCCTTGGAGCTCCTTTTACCTCCAGCTTCTCCAAGATCCTGAGCCTGGTGCTGAAGTTTTCAGGCTGCCCAACTTTGGATAAGTTCTGTAAACTTATTCAAAACGTTTGAAACTGGAATGCCCCTTCTCTGTATCCATGGTAATGAGAAGCTGGAGGCCTGAAATAATTGTTTGTTTATTTGCCGAAACGTCTACGCCGTACATAGCGCCCTCTGGAGGCCTTTTAGGGTAATCAAATTGCAGAACCTTTGCAATCATCCAAGCTTTCCAAGGGTGAACACCCTCAGAGGATTTTGACCAACGGAAAGGGTTCTAAAAATAAATTGAAGAAGACGTTGAAGTCATGTTGAAAATAAATCCTATTGGGTCTATGAGCAGGTCAGGGTAAAGAAACAAAGACAAAGTAAACATCATTACCTGAGCTGGACCTTTCTAATTAACCGATAGAAGATGAATTAAATACGCAAACTGTGGTTAACTTCAGTTGTCAAGTAAAAACTAACTATGGAGACTTCTAGCTTCAATAAATCCATGCTTTGTTACGAAACTTATCCAAAACGTTTGAAACATGGAATGCCGCTTTGCTGTTTCAATGGTAACGAAAAGCTGGTCCACCTGAAACAACACAGGGCTGTGTTCAAGGTCCCTCGGAGATCCTAGAACTTTAAGGACTTGTGGTTTAGAATCGACCATGAAGCAAAGATACACTGATTTGATTTACTTTTAAATTGTTATTTTTAAGGTTATTTGAAAGTAAATTCTAACATTAAAATGTACAGTCACTGCAGACTGTGTCCACATCTTTATTTGAATTTTTTGTATAAACCTATTGTTTTTTTTAACCGATACTTTTGGTAAATATTTTACAAAATACTCAAAAAAACGCCTACTGATTGAGAAGTTGTACTCTATATTATGGTTCTGTCGTGTGAAATGTGTATTTTTTTGTAACCAAAGCCTTTTCCCATCATATGCAGTTCTCTCATATGTAAAGTTTTTAGATGTTCACATTTTGTTCACATGTTCGGAGACGATTAGACGAGATAGATGTTCCAATAATAATGTGGCTGGTCTATTTTGATGCAGGACTAAATCTAGGCCTAAATGAATCTGATCCAGTTATCCAATTATGAGATGTCATTTTTATAGAGTGTTACAGTTCTCATTCTGTTATGTTTTCTTTTGAGTTTTCATTTTTACTTTACTCCATGTTTTCTAGTTTTAGTGGTTTAATTCTTATTTTGTTGTGTTCTCTGTTTTTTTTTTCAGGTTTTTATTTGTTGCCCTCTGCTGCCCTCTCGTGTTCTCCTTTTCCCTAGCTCCCTTCCTGTTCTGCTCTGTTCACACCTGCTCCCAATCTGCTCGTTAGTCCTCTCTTTGTTTCAGTCTCACATAAATACACACTCTGTTCAGTTCCTCAGTGCTGGTTCCTCGTCTAACTTCCTCCAACTCCGTCTCTCTGAGTCTTCCCCCTCGAGATAGTTTCCCCCTCCGATATCTCCATGGTTTCTGTTTTGTTTGGACCTTTTTCATGTTTGATTTTTTTGGATTCCTGCCCCTGTTGTTTGTTTACACTTCATTGAATCATCAAGAAACCCACCTGCATTTGGGTCCTCAAACCTCAACCAAATCCTGACATAGAGAAAATCTGAAAAACTGTATGATATGCATAAAACATCATAATTTTTTCTGTTAAAATCTAACAGTAATTACTCACCTGGATGTGTGAATGATAGAGAGATTAGTAGGCTCTAATGTCTGGCTGCCTTGTTATTTTCAGACTCTTTTATCATTTGTACCCAGGAGATGGCGATGTATACTCATATTTGCTTTGCTTGTTTATTTTACAGCCCACATTTTGCTCAAGTTCACAATTTATTAATTTTCTCACAGGATCCACCTCTAAATCTGTTGAAATGTTTTCTTTAACTGTTAAAGGTCACCTACTTGCTCTCATTTGAAATGTATTTATTTATTTGCCAAGTTTGTTTCTGATCTTCTAGAGGATCAGTAAAGGTAGGCTTTATAGGTATTTTGAGCAAGAACTGCAAATGGGGCACGGAATTGCTTAAGAGTTACTATTCAGAATGACAGAGAGGTAGAAATACACACAGCCAGGCCCGTTTTACCAGCTGCTATCAGAGGTCAGGATTGTTTTAGACATAAACGTGCAGCTGGGGGGGGGTCATTCATACTCTGGTGAATGATTCAGTCTTATAAATGTGATTCATCTCATGTATGTCCGACTTGACTAGTCTTTAAATACAACAGCTCTTAACTTTGCAGGGAGGGCCTCGTCCAACCAGCCATGCAACAGTTTTTCACTTCTGCTTCTTGGAGGAAGTGAGAAACCACATGACCTGAACCAGCTGACACTAGTTGCATTGCTTGTTCAAAGTCTATTAGGTGCAGATTAGTAAGGGGCGGGCTTGTTTCTTGTTTCTTTTCATTTTTTTTTCTTTTTTTGCAAAAGGGTCTGGGTGTTGTGGGTTATTCGTCATATCATAGCAGGTCCCTTCTTGTCTTTCATTCCTGACATGGGAATACAGCTGGACCACTCACTTCCTTGGAAGAACACAAAACAGAGGACAATATCCCTTTGTAGCCAGGAAACCCCTTCATGGATCTCACACAGCTGCAGGTATGGTTTCTCTCTCTGTTTCATGCATCTCTTTTCTTGTAAAATGTGTATAAGCATGTCGGAAAAGTTCTTATTAGTAGTTGACATGTTTCACAGCATTCTTGTCTTTTTGTGATTGGTAGAATAGATGAAAAAAAAACTTTGAACACAAAACATGATACCATGTGTTATTAAATTTCCAACAAATATGTTTCTTAACTTGATGCAGCTCATCAGATAACCTTGTTGCTGCAAATCTTTCCTCGTTATGCATCATGTTCTTACTTTAAATAGAAACCTTGCAAAGAAACAATCCATGTGATGAGGAAACACTTTTCCAGGTAATCTGTTTGGCAGAAGGATACCAAATCGCATCACCTGTTGTCTTTGTTTAAAGCTCTCAGTGGCAATCAGTTAGAGGAAGTACTCTGCTGCTGCATACCAGCATACTGGAAGAATAAACAATCTGTGCCATTGTTGCCCAAAGATCCTTTTTAAAAGTTGCAATGGGAGCTCTGGCATAAAAAGGAGAAACTGGAGAGATTTTAGTATTGAGGTTTATTTGCATTACTGACGATTATGAATTGAGGACAGCATGCTGATCTCTCATAGAGCCCACCTTTGTACATAAGAATGGCTCGTGACAGCCAGAAGCTAGTTTGTTATGTTATTCATCAATGCCAGCATGTGCTGAGGGAAGGACAGAAGAGGGCTCTGTTTGGGACAAACCAATATGATGAAGCGAGACCCACTCACAATCTTCAAAACATTTTGGCATCCTAAAAAAGGAACAAGCAACATCAGGATTTCTTCTTATTTGTCCCCCAGGACCAAACTATGAAGAGAGAGAGGATCAATAAGGAAACGGGAGAGCTGAGTGCTTCAGGGGAGTTATCTGTGTCGATGGAGTTGAAGGAGGAGAAGGTCGAGGGCTCTTCTGGAAACTCTAAGCTCCTTCAAGTGCTCAGAAAGCAGCTAGAGGAGTTGGAAATTTACACATACTCAAACCATGACCACAAAACAGGTCATCAACGTTTACCCCAACTGGAGCAGCATCTACCTAATGTCCTTCATCTGTACACACAGGTATACAATGGATTGTTTGTCTTTGATATCACAGTTTGGACAGCTCAATGTTGGAATACTTTTATCAACAGTGTGAGTCACTCTTTAATTACTCAGTGGAAAAAAAATCTATAGATAATCTATATCTATAGATTATTCTTCAAAAAGAAATCTAAATGGATAAAAAGCTCTTGTAAAATAAGTTTTGAAAAGGTTAAGGTGATGAAGACTAAAATTACCACTAGCTATGTCAGATGTTTACCCTTAAGCTGATTCTAACTTTCCCTGAACCAAACCTGAACATTTTTTCTCAGCAAACTTATGGAGTTTATGCAGCTGTCACATGAAATAGAGTAGAGCTTCAGGCCACCTTGGATTTGCTGTAACAATGAGGCATTCTTCATGCCTAAGCAGCATCACTGTTAAGAATCCACCTCTCTCTTCTTTATTTTTTCTTTCTTTCTCGTGGGTTCATGGTAATTCTATCTGAGTATGTGCAACACCTCTGAGCAGACTTGGAGCTGCAGATGTAATCAGTCTTTGGTTTGTGTGCCGCTCTGTGTCTGCTCTGGTGAAGGAGTCTCATGACCAGAGATTTGCCCACATCTTCTGGTCTTTCTAAAGAACAGCAAAGTCAGTCTAATTCAATATCCTCTTATAGGACTGCAAAGACTGTTTAACCTTTCAGTGCACTGTTTGGGGTTTTACCCAAAAAGTACAATTTTAAAACTAAAGTGTATGTTTATATTTGTAACCTTCCCTTAACATGCTTTCTGTAAACATATTAAGGCATTAAAATCCTTTCGTAAACATTTTTGTCCAACTCTGAAAAAATTTTAAATGTAGAAGAGAAACTATTTGAGAGACTGCAATAGCAGATTTTCATTTACCCTGTCGGACACTTGTCCTGCTATTTTACATCTTTAATCAGGCAGTTGGACTTATTATATCCAATATATAATAATAATAATAATAATAATAATAATAATAATAATAATAATAATAATAATAATAATAATAATAATAATACAAAAAAGCATTTTAATAAGATTTAGGAATCAGGATTTGGTGCACAAATAATCTTCTAATTTGTTTGTGCTCTAATATGCCTGTTTTCAAATATATTGCAAACTCTTAAATCTATGCAGTTGTTACCAGGTATTTACGTAGCATCTATAGAATGAATTTTGTTAAAAATATTGTTTTAAATTGTTTTTTTAACTGTTTGACTTTTATCAAATGTTTTAGGAATCCTCTGTCAAGCAATCCACAGAACCTTATTAGTCATTATGCTGAAAACTACAAGCAGGATCCTTTCGGGCATCAATTACAGTTTTTTTTTCCTGGTTTAAGATTTATATTACATTTTGTTTAACTCCAACTATTTTAACCTTTTACCTTTTTTGATCAACTTTAGTTACTTTTATGTAAAGTACATTATATTCAGTTTAATGCTTTTACCATTTTTTTTTTCATCTTTTACCCAATTGGCAGCAAGCCAAACAATTTCCTTATTTGAATATGCTGGTCTAAACTAATTTTGCACCTGTTTACAATTGGGTATCTGATCTTTGTAGATCAGCTGCAACATGCCTGTTAATTGCACATACAATTTTGTTATATATTTTTAACAGGAGCAAATTGAAATCTTTGAATATCAGACCCACAGTATAATTCTGTTTGTTGTGTATTAGGGCTTTGTGGCAACAGAAAACAATTTGTGGTGGTTATTTTAGCCAAAGCGTAATTCAGCAATAACAGAAGTTTGTCTGTTTTAGAAATTATATGTATGTTGTACGTTTGTTAAGGGGGAAGAAGGAGGATGTAAAGTAGGATGGAAGAAATGAAAAGATTATGTTGTTATTTGTCCTTTGCTTTACAAACTTAGCAGCTGTTTCTCATGAGAACATCGGTCTGTACCAGCTATCATAGCGATGTTCATGACTAACTACACCTCAATTTAATGACTGTGTTTAGTAGAAAACAAATTCCTCTCTACCACTTTACAAAGGTGACTCAGAAACAGGTTTATTTGGCTTCTGAATTCCTCAGACTCCAAATAAAGTTGTGTCTCTCGATTTTGCCACCTAGTCTGGGTGAAATTCAAAGGCCTCCTTAACATTATGAATGAGCTGCTCTTGGGTTTTAACTTCATAAAACTAACTAAGTAACATCTGATCAGAAGATACAGAAAGTGGTTTATTATGACCGAACAGATAATCAATTTTCTGTTAATTATAACATGATACATTGTTTGCAAACCTTGTTAAAAGTGAGATTATTGCTGGAGGTACAATATATTGCACTATTCTTTAGTGCTATTCTGAAGGCTAATCTCTTGCTTAACTTGACCTGCCAAGTAAAATGATAGATTAACTGAGTTTATACTACCAGTGACAATGCAGTGTGGAATATTTGGTATTAATACAATTTTGTAACTTTACTTGTTATTCAGGTAGCATTTTATTATGGTAGCCTGCTGCCAATCCCTCAGAACGACAAGCTGTTTGTTTGCTTTTATACACTTCTGGCCATGGCAGGCTACTGGAACACATTAATTCAAACATTTACATAGTTGTCAGTTTAGAAACAATCATCCTCTACAAGAGATGTAATCATTTCAAACAGACATTTTATATTCACCCAGAGTTCAAATAATCATCTTCCAATATATTTTTTTTAAAGCAAAGCATAACTAATTTGTTTTTCTATTGCTGAAACATCTAATTAAACTTGATAACTAAGAAACAGTAATTTATTGTTGCTCACTTGAACTTATTTTAAAAACTATTGTTAAAAGTCAAAAGAAATGCCAGGCAGTAAGGCAACCCTCACATATAAAACCATTGAAATGTTACGTTTCCTTGTACTTCCTGCTGCCTTCAGGGAAGAGATTTCAAAGCATTGGATGCAGGTCCAGCAGATTCCACAACAGTTTCTTCCCCTCTGCCATTAGACTGCTGAATGTTTTGTAAAATGGGTTATTGTATTGTATTTTATTATATTTGCTCATT
>NW_015150610.1:335985-401097 GCF_000732505.1 Cyprinodon variegatus | reverse complement strand
AAAAAAGTTAGAACTGTAAATTTATCATTTGTCATTTTTACTATTTTTCAAGGCTGCACTTAAAAAAAAGATGAAATTGTCCAGAGAGCTGTTCCAAAAGAAAAAAAATATTTTTGTATTACAATTGTGTAAACAAAATGACAAATAAAATCTGTCTAATCTCTAACGTCTACTATCAGCATTTGTTAAAATGAACACCATTTTGAATACATTATAATAACAGGAATCTCTACTATAAAACTGCAGTATTTAATTATTTCTAACAGGAATATCTTAATTGGCGTTTAATATTGCTGTATTTTCTCTAACTGCAGGTTTGTGAGGATGGTGTCAAATTGGAAGGTGCCGACATAAAAGGCCTTGCAGCTCTCACTGCTGACTCTGTCATCCAGAATATCCACAAAAGACTAGAAGGACGTCCTGCAGGTTCTAACCACTGCTCATATCAGCAAATCTGCTGCCAGCAATTCAAGGCTGAGGGACTTTCTACTTCCTTTGCCTACTTATGTTTCCTTCCTCTCTTTTTTCCAGTACATTTTCTATGTTAGTAAACGTGTTATAAATGGACAGCAATAAAGTGCAACAATTTATAAGCAACTTCTCCTTAATAGTTTTATTTATTTTTTATGGTGTTTTGTCCAATTTATTGCTTTTACTCACTTACCATCATAGATAGTTATATTTGTGATGTTTTTTCTTTGGATTGGACACATTTCTTTAGGGAAAAGCATGGTTCTCTTTTTTTTTTTTTTTTTTTTTTTTTTTTTTTTTTTTTTTTTTTTGACCAAACCAGTTCTGCCTGGTATCTGCTGATTGCCTGCATTTATAAAGAAGTGTTCCTTCTTGCAATAATGGAAACTTGCATGCAAATTTGATCTCTTAGAATAAGTAATTTACTGTATATCTAAGCCTGTGGCTAATTTTAGTCTTGTGTAGCAGTAGCACTTTGTAAAGTAACAGCGCTTTTGGCCTTTAGACTGACGTGATTTTTTTTGGTCGCTAACTATTCTCTGTATTTTTAGAACAGGCCCGTGAAGAGGTGGTGCACTTCCTCAAAAGACCAAATAAAGATGCACGCTGTGTAGCAAAGACATGTTCTGGATGGCAGCTATTAAAGTCCCTTCTCTTGCTTACATCAGACACTGCAGTGAGTGATGGTCACCACTTCTAATCTGACATGGCATAATAATGATTGTTATTAATACACGTTACGTTTAATTGTAGATGCAGTTTGCAGTTATTGTGAATAAAATTCTGCGTGTAGCAACAACAGCAAAGCTATTTTAATTTTCACATTCTACTTTAATACATTTTGATATTTACCATTGCGCTCATGTATTTGCAGACAGTGCTGTCATGTTTAAACCCAGAGCTGCCTGCTGCTTTGGTGAAATGCCTGTACCTGCTGGTGTGCCTTCCTGCAAAACAAGAAAACACTGCCATGGAGCTGACCTTCCAGGAGCCTTTGACCCAGGTCAATAAACTATCAATCCCTGTTTTAAGGCATTGGTTTTATGTGCAACCTCTCATTTATACTTCGATTTTAAAGGAGAACAACAGTGGTTTCAGTAATAAGAGTTTTTTTTTTTCTTGAATGCTTTCTTGTTTTAATGCAAGGCTTTTATTATTCATTCACTGTATCAAATTAAATTGGTAAATAAAATGTGCAATCTGGGGTTTTGCTCCAGATAGCAAGGGAAAAGTGTGACCTAATGAAAAATTTTACAGTCCTTTTTTTCCCTTCCTGTTTGGTTGGATTACTCTATAAAAATCAAACGGAAAAATAAACTTCTCTTCCCCTTGAGGATTACCAAAGAGCAATTTGCTAATCTGTTTTTCATATACTAAAGACTTTTTTTTTGGCATGCAGCTTTACTTGCTTCTGTTGTGTCTAAATTTCTCCAAATTTGTTGGAGACATTTTTGCTGGGCTTTTTTTGAAATAAATAATTTGGGGATAATCCAAATAAGTTTTATTTTTATTTTTTTCATTGCAAAGTGACTAAAGGCTAATTGAGTCTTTGCTAATTTTCTCTTATGTGCCCACATAATGTTAATATTTTGATTTTGATAGGTGGGTGTTCATGTTGCTGCGGTCTGCAGTCTGGACGTTAGATGTCGCTGAAAATTACACACTGTAGCTTTAAATGCTTTATTGAGTAGCTGAAAACTCAGTGGATCAAAAATATTTTGAGATGCATAAAAACGTCTCGTTCTTCCTTCGAAGAGATTAAAAAAATAAGTGATGGCAGTAGTTTTAGCCATGATACTGATGCTGCTTTTAAATTTGGACTTTGAGCCTCACACTAAGTTAGGGGAATGATGTTAAATCTTACTGTAAATGTTCTTTATGTAAGATAACAAAATAACAGGACTCTCGAATATTATTATTATGCTATGTAACAGTACAAGCCAACAGCAATGCATGTATATATTTCTCTCTATCTAATGTATTCTATTTTTGGAAGACACATGCTGTCAATTGGGAACAATTCAATTGCAGTATAACCTCATTAAATACTAAATTCTGTCCTCTGGAAAATTCAGCTTCCCATGCTGGAGTTATAAGTAACATAAGATAAGGTTTTAAAAATTGAATCTTGAAAGTTTTGAATTCTTAGTACAATATTTAGTCATAATTTTTTTCTTTTTAATTTTTTCATTCAAAATGTAGCATAAATTTTATTTTTATTTATCTCTTTTGGGTATGATATAATATTGCACAGAGTCCTGGAGTAACTTCATCTTCTTCCCCCTAAACATATTTTGGTAGATTTTCCTTCAACTCTGCAAGCATCCACAGAATGTGGAACAGTTGGTGGAGACCCAGGAGCTGCAGTGTCTCATTATTGGTCTCACATCATTATGGGATCAGACCAGTCCACAGTGGAGGCATCAGGCATCACGTGTTCTCAAAGCCGTCTCTTCCGTTCCAACAGACAAAACTGTTCCAAGTTTGTTAAGTAAGTTAACCAAAAGCTAATGCAAATTTATAATTTTTCCCTTTTATTTTAATTCTTTAAATTTTTTATGTGTTTTTAATGTAGGAACATATTTCGCAATGGGTTGGTTCCCTTTTTTGTGTCTGTGTAAATCTCTGACCTTTTCTCCAAAGGCAAAAACTGCGTACGAATCTGTATCCAGAACCTTTTGCACATCAAAGCCAAAGTCCCAGGATCACTTCTAGCTGAGGTGGCGGTTGCTGTGTTTGGCTTTGTAAGAGACACGTATCACCTGAATCCAGCACTCTTTAATGAGTTTGACAACAACAATGGCTACAAGGCCCTGAGAAAAATCCTTAAACGGTGAGATTATACATTAGCAAAATGGAGAAAGCAAAGACATTCTTAATTCTACTAATACCACACTGCGTTCTTCATACTGTTTGTGGTTTGTCTCTGGTGGCAAAAATGAGATAAAACATGACTCTAATGATCTGATGATTACACAGAACTTGCATCAGCTCAGGTGCGGAGCTAGATGGGGGGCCAGGGGTTGGCCATGGCCACCCTTAGCAAATCATTGGCCACCTCTGTGGCCACCCCTACCATTTTTTCCCCTCTAATATAGATGGTGTCAGCAGTAATACTCTCAAGTAGAATATTCTTAACATTTAATTTTTTTGTGGTTAATTATACACATCAATATACTAACATCAAAGAGGATAAGTACAGAATTCATGCTCTTTTCAGAACTAGATTCTGTCTTACATCGGGTAAAGAGAAAAGGTGTCTCTGCAAGTCATCTAGGAGTCTTCAGTGAAATCATAGATAAATAACAATTTTAATAAAAACTTATCAAATAATCAATTAATGTAGATATTAGTGCTTGTAAATACAATTTTAGGCAGAATGTTTATTGATACAAGTAGGTAAGTAATGACAATAAAACTGAAAGTTTTATCCACTATACCTTTTATCTAGAAATCACGGGTGTTTAAAATATATGTGTCTATTTGTTAGCAAAAGCTGTAGGAAAGTATAGTTTGTCTTTATTTAGACTTTAGACAATTTGGATTTTTTGCTCATTCATTTTCCTGTTGGAACAGTGTAGATTGACCTTGAGGTTGTTGTGCTGATCTGCTTTTGGTCACCCCTCAGTGTACATTGGTTATTGCCAGGCCACCCTTATAAACATTTTTTGGTTACGCCTCTGCATCAGCTTAAGGTCGAAATTCACCAGAGGAAAATGTTGTGCATTGGTTTAAATTGAATGAATTTGAGCTTATACATGCATCAAAAGTTTTGGAAAACTGGATGCCCTGCATTGCATCCTTCGCCCTAAAAAGTAAACACCAAGTAACAACATGTAATGCAATTAGTATGAGAAGTGCAATTTTTTCCCACCTATATTTAATGTAAAAGATAACCAAGCTGCTTCATAGCATGGTTGCAACTTAACTTCAAGTGTGAATGTTTATGAAAGTTTGATTATGATCACTGTGAGATAAATCTCCAGTTTTGGTGATTCTTAACTTCACAAAACAATGCAAGACGGAAAACGCAAACTTGGTTTTAGATGAACTGTTTTGGAATCTGTCTAACAAGATTTTTTCTGGAGAAGAGTTAAGCCTACCACACCCAGTGATCTGAGGCGCTGTATACATGCATCATGGTGCTGCATGCTATCTATAGTGCTTACTTTTTAGGGCTAGCAGTCCCAGATTGCAATGCCTTACAGCCATGTTTTTTAACCGCTTGATGCATGTATAACGGAAATATCACATGAAAGAAATGATAAGGGGAAGGAACACATTTGTCTGGCACTGTAGTATGCAGAGTGCATTTATTTTTACACAGAGTCTCTTTATGGCATCCATAGAGCAGATTTGTTAGCATCCTTAGTTACTGTATAATGACAAATGAATTGCAAGGACACATATATGTACCATTTATTTATTTATTTTTTTTTTTTTTACAATTAAAAGCTGTGAAGATGGTGTTCCCTTGGATCAGTTTCAGCCTGTGGGGGAACTGCTGGCTCTGATTGCAGCTTTTACTTTTCTTGGGAAAGCAGAGCTGAAAGTGGCTCTTTGTGTGACCAATCCCCAGCCTGCCGGCTTCAGGTTTGACCCGCCACTCACTAAAGGTAGGTCAGGTCTTTCTAAAACCCTACCTTATTATCTCTTCTTGTACCATGAGGATAAACTACCAGCTACTCCTTACAAATGTGTTCTCCAAACTAAGTAGTAATTAGTTTCACATGCATGGCTCAGCAAAGATGGTTTCAGGGAGGGGAGAGCCCACTCAGAGGAACCACACACTTCATCCCTACTTTGCACTTCTGCCCTCGTATAATCCAGCTTAACTGCATCAACCCCCCTCGGCTGATTTCCCACAGACCCTGACTCCTCATCCCTCGTTCTGCTGCCCCCTTTGCAGTCTGCAGCCTCCCTCAGGTTAACAGGAAGCTGAGGTGATTATGTCTGGGATGATGAAGTGGAGGCTCCCCCCCTAACTCTGTTAGGTTTCCCCACATCCATTCACAACTGGCCTACAGCAGCTAGTCATCTATCATCGACGCACACACACGTACACACACACTTCCATCCAGGGCTCATAAATAGAGCATCTGTAATATACATACACAGATCAAGCCACTCAGCAGCCATCCATCACATCAAGGAGCAGAGATCTGTTTTCAGCAGAGGGATGAGGTGCGGTTTTTACCAACTTAATGCAATACAGTTTTAGGAGTGGAAACGTATCACATTATTAACCAGATTTATTGTTTACTTAAAACAAGCAATGTTTGTTTTCTTGTTCATGAAATGTAAAACATTATACAAATATTTTTTACAATGCACCAAATAAATGCTATTAGGGCACTTTATGATACATTCTATGCATTTGTAGCTGAAATCTGTTTGGCTTTATTCAATCAGAGCAGAGAAAACTTAGTTTTTTGAGGCTTCATGCTTTGTATTTTTGGATTAAAAAGCTCTTTTTTTTTTTTTACAGAAAGCGTTTATATATAGTTTGTTAGAGGGCATTTTTGTTGAGTTTTTATGGCACCAGTGGCTCATTTTTTCGACAGTAGGCTGACAGGAAAGGGGGTATGAGAGAGGGGGAGAGACATGCGGCAAAGGATCACGGGTCAGATTCGAACCCGGGTTGAGGACTCAGGCCTATGTACATAGGTCATGCGCGCTAACCACTGCTCCACCTGCACGCCCCAGAATATAGTTTTAAACCATTACCATTTCTGAAATCATACATACATATATATAAAAATAACCATAAAAAAAAAAAAAACAATTCTAATGATGCATTTTAAAATGTCCAGGTCTGGCTGTAAAGAACCTCCCTGCCTTCCACCTGCTGCAGGCTTCATTGCTGCATTCCCAGGATTCTCTTTTCTGCTGTCAGCTCCTTCGAACCCTCCAGTCGATCTGGGAGAAGGATCCTGCTAACTTCTTCCTTTTAGAGTGGACTGTCCAGTCACTGGCCCAGGTAGCTGCCCGTGTGTCCCATAAACCACTGCCTGTTCAGAAAATCTTCTTTTCAATGCTGGAAAAGGTATGAGCTTTAAATCTTACAAAAAATATATATATATTTTAAATCATTAAACTCTTATTCTTGGTTTTAACGGCTTGTTTTGTTCGTTGCTTTCCAGGTGGTGTTTAAGATGAGCTATATACCCCATGAGACACTGCGAGCCCTGCTGGGTGTACTGAAGAAGAACTGGGCAGGGACAGGTGGAGCAGCAGGGACAGAATTTAGTCTGGTTGCGCTCCAGTGTTTTTACAAGTGAGAAGTGACAGGAATTTCAGATTATTTTTTTTATTTCTTGTTTTTTCTTTCTTTTTCATGGCTGAGGCAGATTACCTAGGTTATTTTATTAGATTATTTTAGTGACCAGTTTTAATTCCTTTAACATCACTTTTTCTTTCTTCTCGTTGTCTCATCTCAAAAGCTTGAATAAAAATTTAAATTCTTCACTGTTTTGTAGGATGATTTTGCATAGCACTATGCTAACAGAGGTGCTAAGTGATTGGGGAATACTCGAACTGTTGCTTGGAGAACTCCGCAGGAGGGCTAAGATCCTGAGGAAAGCTGGCGTTGTTTCTCCGTCCAAAGAGAGTGAGAGCCAGCATTTGAATTTCCTGACCTTTGAAACAATCCTCAAACATAACATCTGAAAACTTTAGCAACACTTTTTCCTTCATGCTAATATAAAAGCTTAATTTATACACACCAATTTCTGTGCACTAAGGATGTAAAAATCTCTAAACAAGGTTATATTTCTCAACGGACAATTTTTTTTCTCTTTAGATCCTTTTCATCTTCAGTGTGTGGAGAAAAGTGAGAGGCAACTAACTACCTGCATGCTTCAAGTTGTTTCAACCCTTACTTTGAGATCTATCAAAAATACAGGTATTTAATTTGATTCATTCAATCATTTACTGAATTTCATTCATGAATCCTTAATATAGAGATGAATTCATTAAATAGAAATGGATATGATCTTAGTTATTTCTTTATCTATACAAGTACCGGTAAGTATAATTAATTTTGTTTCTGTCATAGAGGTAAACAAAATTTCACAGTTTTTTCCCCACACAGGATTACACATTCTATTTTTTGCATGCAGGTATATAGTATCTTTTTTATATAAGTATATATTTAGCCTAACTTATGTTTAAATATATTATATTCTTTAAGTTGTAAAACTTGTTTTTAATTATTGCAGCTTACTAATTAAGTTGATTCAATTATGTTTTACGTTATTGTTGCTTAGTCTGACTGATTATTGTGTAGCACTTTGTTTTTTCACCATGCAGGTATATTTATCAATAGAGCCACTTTATGTGTTTTTTCCATTCATTCATTGTATACAATTTAAATAAAACATTTTTTGCACCTGCATATAGAATAATGTATAATTATTGATTGAAGCGTTTTCCTCATGTTTTTTAGTGTCACTGCGAGATCTTGGAATGGTGCCTTACATAAAGATCTTCTTGGATGATGATCAGTATCGTGCTCCGACGCTCAGCATTTTGGAGCAGCTCGCTGAAATCAACCCTGATGAATTCATGAGCACAGCCATTGGATCCCTCTGCTCCTCCACGCAGCAGGAGCTCAGGTTAAAGCTGGACCTCTTGTCGGTATGTTGCTCATGCCCAGACAAGCATAGATGACAGCTCCTGGCCTCCCGCACACACTTAACTCAGATGTGCAGAGGTTCGAGTTAAACTCTAAATGCAGTCTTGCTCCATATTCAATTGTAACAATTTGTAATGCACTTAAAGCATGATAAGCTTGTGAATTTATTTTCTGCGCATGTGGGACTTTGATGAAATTACAGACAAATGCAGATTGATTCGCTAAAACTGATTTAGCTGTTAACTCTGGACCGATTTGATTAGGCCGGCAGTTTTGTGCTGTGGCGCTGTGAAGATTACCACCTCTATCGGATCAGTGAATGGGACAAAGATCTCATTAAAGCCTAACTAAGTTACACACCTACTGTATGTGTCCATTTTTATAGATGGCAAGAAAAGGAGCGCTCACACACGGATGCTCTTTGTCTCTCCACGTGTGCCGGCGTGCACGAGCAGGCGCGTGCATGCGTGCAATTCTTAGTGCTAACACGGTTATAGCAGGTGGCAATCAGATTGCCTACGACCTGGGTTGGCGAGTGTTGAGAGCCATTGTGATTACTCCAGTTTCACTTAATCACATTTTTCCCTGCGTTATGTCTCCCACATTACCTACCTGATGGATTAGCTTTCCAAATTCAATAGAAATAATGTGATTTTGTTCACCACCAAAAACTGGTTACAAGAAATGATTTATGATTTATCTATATGTTTCATCTGTTTTTCATGACACTTTTTTTTAATTGACTAAGATTTTCCAAAAGTCAAGACTTGAAGGAAAGCTTAGGCCCAGTCAAATCAATTTGGGCTCATTTGCTTGGATGTTTGTGTTTTAAATGTTTGTCTTTATTACTCTTTTTTTCCAGTCTGTGCTTCGAGTGTTGGAGAGCCCCAACTCCTGGGACGCCTTTAGGAAGGCAGGGGGATTCTCTGGACTCTTATCTCTGCTGGTGGACATGGAAGGAGCTCTCTTAGACCCTCCGAAAGGAGAAATATGGAAAACTCTGGGGCATCGCCAGCTGCTAGAACTCCTCCTTCTCACGCTGCATATCATGGCTCTGGCTGTCCATCTTCACATTGTAAATGCACACTATTTTCAAACAGAGGGTTTCTATGAAAGGCTCTCAGATGCACTTCTCCAGCTGGGCTGCTTCCACTTTGAAGGTCATCAGTGGGAGGGAGAAGAATTCTCCAGTGCCATGGTCTCAGATGAAAACCATGGTCCAAGGCAGAGCTTTGTGCAGTTTGTTGAGTTAGCTGAAACGTTGGCAACCCCCAGCAGTTGCTCCAGTTCGCCGCAGCAAAATTTGCCAAAAACTCTTCAGACGTGTATCCGGCTGCTCTCTTACCTCGACCAGTTTGCCACAGGGACCTACTCTCCTCAGGTTTTACAATTGGGGCAAATATCTGATGGTGAGTGTGATGAAAATAGGGAGACACTTCATGAACCTTCACATCCTCATGGAGGATGTGAAGCAGTTTTTATTTCTGGACCTCCGTCAGTCCTCTCAGGATTCGGTCCACAGTGTTTGGAGGAGAAACTTGGAACTTCCAAAACCATGGCACCCAGTCCAACAGTTAGCACAGTGGCCCAATTTAGGTAGATATAATTATACGCTCTTTAATTTACAAGTTAACTTTTTTAATAGACAAGTTAACAAAGGCTGTTAATCAAGTTGTATTGAGACTTGATTTTTATTTTTTATGTTTTACAGTAGGTTTACATGCGATCAGGTGATTCTTCATCCAGGGGCAGTACGAGTGATCATGACTCTCCTTCCTCATGTTTTTGCTCCAGAAGACCCACAGGTAACTTGTCTCTCAAGGGTAACACCAGTTGTTTTGCTTATGAAGCCCTAGAGGGGCTACATAATTGTCATAGGGCTCGACAGTTAATTGCAATATAATCTCAAATTAACAAATGAAATTTCAAGTTTACAGCAGCACTCAGTTTTGATCACATCATATTTAATAAGAGTAAGACAGTGACTTTCCCACTTTTTAGGTGGCAGTAATGGACTTAAATAGGCTTGACAAGGAATACAAAGTTGCACCTAGCATTAAGTTCCATTCAGGAAAGGAATAAGCCCTTTTCCAAACATCAGTAACAGTAAAGTCCTGCAACAATGGACACCAGACAAGAAAAACTTTAAGGTCATGAAAACAATGAAAGTCTGATGTAACACATTGATATAGTGCACAGGAAAATCATAATATAATCATAATATTGGTCGGAATAGAAAAAACTATCTAGTATTGGCAAAATGGTTGAGCCCAACAAGTCCTAATTACAAATATGAACAGAAAAGAATAATATTCTAATAAAAAACAGGTTAACATTTATAAATCACTTGGACTGTTGCATGAAGGACAAGAGCCTGTATTCATGGTAGTTTCTCACTATTAATCACATTTGATCTTTCACATCTATTCATCTATTAACTTCACTTTAATATCTAATAACTCATGTCTACTGCAGGTTTATAGAAATTAGACGTGATATACCAACAAATAACCAGTTTTTAGTCACAAGGTTGAAGAGCAGGGATTTATCTATTGATTTTTTAAAGAAAAGAAAAAAGGCACTCTAAATGTAGGAGTAGGTCACACCAAAGGAGACCTTCTGTTGTAAATGCAGATTTGTATATTACATACTTATCTAATCCTTCACTTTAAATCTCAATTAAAACATTTGAAGCCTGTTTTTTTTAGTTGAATAAAATACTATAAAAATCAGAGTGCTAATACTTGAATGTAACATTATGTTTGACTTTCTTCATCCATTTTCCATTAAAGCCCCATTTTTCTTTTTTTCAGCTCTCCATGGAAGTCCAGTTCTCACTGGCTCACCACATACTGGCCATGTTCAAATCAGAGCGAAACCGACAGATCATGTGTGAGGGAGGACTGGTGTCCACTCTCCTGACCCACTGCCGCAGCATGCTGCTGTCTCCAAACCACCCCCTGCATCTACCCGTGACGCGGATGTTTGAGAAGCTCTCCTCCCAGGCCATCTTAGGTTCCGATTTCAGGTTAGGTGCAGTCTGTGTCTGTGGTTTAAGTTTTTAATGTGCTGTATTTGCTAAACTTTAGCGTATGTTTCCTTTTAGACGGTTCCTGTGTTTAGGTGATCCTCTAATGTGCTTGGCGGATCAAAAGCCCAAGCAGGTTCTTATGGAAACTAACCCACCGCTTGAGACATCATGTTCAAAAGGTAGACATCTTTTTTACAATTACACTATTGTTGTAGAACTTTTTGAGCCTCTGTAAGGCACCTAAAAATATTTCTTTCATGCATTGATTTACATTTCTTCAGCATTAGCTGACTTTTCTAATGGCCTTACAGTCATTTATTTTATTAATATTTTTTAATTTTATTTCATTAATTTAAAATAACAAAAAAACAGATATTGATACATTACAGAACAAGAGCAGCAAGAAGAATAATTCTTAAATCATTATTACAAGGGTAATTATTTGAATTAAATGTTTGGATTTTCTTGGCTCTTTACAAGCTATAAATCATCTAGTAATAAATAGTACCATGAACACTGAAAAAAATTGTCTAATTAGTTGTGTGAATGAACTTTTTACAAAACTCTGGACTTAAACACCATTTGTTTTTACTCTTCTAACAA
Source organism: Cyprinodon variegatus (assembly GCF_000732505.1). Lineage (NCBI taxonomy): Eukaryota > Metazoa > Chordata > Actinopteri > Cyprinodontiformes > Cyprinodontidae > Cyprinodon > Cyprinodon variegatus. The sequence continues at coordinate 389,356 of NW_015150610.1, read as the reverse complement.
ACTTAAAATCTTATTGCCAGCTGAGAGGATAGACCAGGGAAACACCATCCACCAATTTGCAGCTTGGCCCACATCAGATTTCTTCCAAAACCCTTTTTCTTGTTTGCCTCTCAGAAATGATACAGAAATCAAGTTGTTATTAAAAGTTTTTCTTAAACCAGATCAGAACACGCAGGCTGATGCTCAATCATTACCAAAGAAACTGAAACGGACCTTTAGCTTGCTGCAGCCTACAACTTCGATTGGTTCTGCCATCCCTGTCCACCAGATTGTCAGCCTGGTTTCCATGACAGCACCACGCACCTTCAGACCCCACCGGGTCTCTTCTTCTCCTGCCTTTGTAGAGTTTGATATGAGTGAGAGTGGATATGGGTGAGTTGTTTTCAAAAAAGTACATACCGGTACATATATTTATTTTTATTTAGTAATATATGTGCTGACCAACACTTTTTAACATGGTTTAATGTTTGCTTTAGGTGTCTTTTCCTGCCGTCTTTAGCTACGGTGAAAGGTGTTACAGCTGATTCCATCTCAACCGGTGGAATTGGAGGAGGTAAGCAATAATTCATTTCACGTTAACTAATTGTGAACAAAATGTGAAATATTTCCCTTTAATTTTTAAGAATGCAGAGGCTTCCCGCCAACAGCCGGCCTGTCGTTTACCTGCTGGTTCCAGATCAACAGATTCAGCTCGGCTTGTGATTCCCATCCGATCCGTCTGCTGTCAGTAGTGCGCCACATGTCCCGAACCGAACAACAGTTCATCTGCTTGTCAATCTCTTTCTCAGCCTATGATGGCTGCCTGGTTATCTCCACAGAGGAGGAAGCATTCACATATCTGGGTGAGGAAGGCAGAGGTTGTCTTTGTCTGTCTTTCTAACTCTCAGAAGTGTGCAGAGAGATTATCTGTACCTTATGTGCAGATATGATGGAGCCAGAGGTCTGCTCTCCAACCTCTTTGCCCTCGTCACTGAGGTTCCGCTGCTCAAGCATGTTGGTCCCTGGCCAATGGCACCACTTGGCTGTCGTCTTGGCCAAAGATGTGAAGAAAAGCTGCGTGACTTCAGCCTACATCAATGGAAAGCCAGTGGGAACAGGAAAGGTAGATGGGGGAAGAGAGGGGGAGGGGTGCATGGTCTGAATATATATATTCCATCATAGCTTCTCATTCTCTTATACCTGCTATCATCAGATGAAGTATATTCAGCCGTTCCCAGGTCAGTTTGTCTCCATGGATCCCACAGCTGTGATCGATGTGTATGGACTGATAGGAACACCAGTCATGTGGAAAGATCACGCAGCTCTAGTTTGGCGTGTGGGTCCCTGCTACCTGTTCGAAGAGGTGTTGAACGTAGAGGGTGTGGGTGTTGTTTACACACAAGGCACCGCATATTTAGGGAACTTCCTGGCTCTGCACAACACGGGTAAGTCTGTGCTTCTGGAGCACATCTATTGTTTTGTTTTGAGGAAGTCAAATCTTTAAATTAGCTCTTTTTCACTTTTCTTTTAGTAATGGGGAATATTTGTCTGTTTAAACATTGATTTTACTTCCTTCTGTTATTTTCTCAATAGAGGTTCTTGTTCTTTTGCAATGCAGGAACAGTAATCAATCTTCTTAGTTTTAAAGTTGATAAAATTTGATTATGAAATCACTGAGTTGATGAAAAGAAGTGTTGATCTAGAACATTGTTACGTTACATGTCTTTGCCCTTGTGTCCAGGTCTTGATCCGAATCCAGAGTCTTTCCCACTCAGGCTGGTTCCGGAGGAGCGGATTTCTTTTGGCATCAACCCCGTAACTTCCACTTTAACAACTGTGGTGCAAATCAGGGAGGATTACAATGAGGTGGATTCCAGACTGATTGCTAAAGAGGTAGGGTTGAGGAAGAACCTTCCCCATAACGATTCCGTTGTTTAAAAAAGAAACAAAAACAAATTGCCTTAATTTTGTACAACTGCAGATGGGGATAACATCTCGAGATCACACCACTCCTATTTTTCTCCTACAAAACATTAGCAAGCACCTGAGTGGTACAGCTCGCACCATAGGAGCTGCCCTGATTGGACATTTTGGTGAACACTCTAAGGTTTTACTGAGTCCATTAAAAAGTCCTTCTGTCTGATGTTCATTATGTTTTAATCTCCCTGTTTTTTGCCAGGTGTTCGAACTTTTATCCCCAGGTCAGCTTCCAGTGGTTTTCTTTTTGTAGGTGGGCCTGCTGTTGTTCTCAGTCTTGTTGCAATGGCGCCAGATGACAGCTCGCTGTATGCAGCCATTAAAGTTCTTCTTTCAGTGCTCGAGACTAACACTGCAATGCAGGAAGAAATGAACCGCATCGATGGATACAAGGTTTATCTGAGCATAGTGATGCAATGCTGTAATGTTGCTTTTTGTCTGCATTAACATGTGCTTACTGTTCTGATGTTTTCCCCTAGCTGTTAGCCTTCCTACTAAAGACGAAGAGCAGTCTTGTCAGCCATCGAACCTTTCAGCTTGCTATGTGTCTCTCAAGTTCATTGGAGATGAGCTGTGGAACTGGTTACCTACAGAACACACCTGCTTTCCAGGCTCTGCTGTGTGACCTGGAGGTACTGATAAAAAATAGTTAAAGATGTAGAGTAAGATGTTCTTTTACTAGTCGGATCATCAAAATAAGTGGTCCTCCTTATAGTAAAATCATTCTGGTGATATGTTTACGTAAGGCCATCCTACGTGGTTGTCTGACATAGTGGAAAAATTGCAAATCTTATTTTTGAAAGTAAGCTTGTATCAGCAATGCAAGCAGCAACTTTTAAATAGAGCATGCATGGGGAGAAATTTAATTGTGCATGCTCTCAGACGTATTTAATAGTCGTTCCCTCTTGGCAGTGGGTACAGGGTTGTGCATGTGCATTTTTTTTTAAAAGTGGAGAGGGCGGGTCTTTTCAGAAATTGGCAAAAATCCTCCACTATACCTTAAAGCAACAACATGAAACTTTTTATTAACTGCATTAAACAGAACAATAACTGATGTGATACATCTCTCTTTTTTCCATATTTCAGGTGTGGCAGAAAACACCAGACAGTCTAGACCTCTCAGTCCTAAACTACTTTGCTGAACTCCTGAATTCCTCAAGGTAATTCCCCCTGTTAACAGCATGTGACTGATTGTCAGTCTGTGTTTTTTTTAGAAGCTTCATGTCAAACCAGACTCTTTGTAACATTGATAATCATGGGGGAAGTCTTCCAGGCCTCACAAAAACTACAATTTGTTCCCAATGACTCACAAAGGAGCTTGAAACTTCCCACTCTTTTCTTACTATGCTCAAACTCTCTGTGGTTAGATCATGTTGATTTATTTTTATGTTTTCCACCATTTTCAAAGAAAAACGCTTTTTAATACATTTAGCAAAAGTGAAGCATGTCTCAAGTGGAGGAGTTCAAGTATCTTGGGATCATGTTCATGAGTGAGGAATGGATGGAGCTTGAGCCGGATTCGTACGGCATTGGCAGTGATGCGATCACTGTATCAGACTGTCCTAGTGAAGAGGAAGCTGAGTCAGGGGATTAAGCTCTTGCTTTTCCCATCTAAGTTCCCACTCTCACCTATGGTCATGAGATCTGGGAAATGACAATGAATGAAAGGACAAGGATGCGAATACAAGTGGCCGAAATGAGTTGTCTTCGCAGGGTGGCTGGGTGCACCCTTTGAGATTGGGTGAGGAGGTCAGAGTAGAGTCATTGCTCCTCCACGTCAAAAGGAGCCAGCTGAGGTGGCTCGGGCTTCTATTCCTGGATGCCTCCCTGTCGCCTCTCTCAGGAGGAGTTCCAGGCATGCACTATTGGGAGGAGGCCTCAAGGAAGGCCCAGGACACGCTGGAGGGACTATGTTTCTGAGCTGGTGTTGCCTCGGGGTCCAACAACAGCTGTTGGAGGAGGTGTGTTTGGATTGGGAAATCTGGGCATCTCTGCTTAGACTGCTTAGACGGCCATGGATAAAGCGGAAGAAAATGGATGGATGGATGGATGGATGGATGGATGGATGGATGGATGGATGGATGGATGGATGGATGGATGGATACATGCATACATGCGAGATTAAATGAGTCTACTATCCTGCGTTTATTGATACATCCCAGCTCCAGGACACCTGAATCAAATGAGCGTCTAGTTAAAAAGTATTTTGTCAGACCTGAAGAGATGCTAGAAAGATAATAGATCATTTGATTCAGCTGTGTTTATACAGAGATGTATCTAAATGTTAGAAGGCGGTAGGACCGGAGTTGGAGAGCCTTATTCAAATTTACTGTCCATTCTCACAGCCAACAACTCATGTAAAGCGATAAATAGTGCCTTGTTCTGAATTGACAGCCTTTATTGCCTGTTCTGTCAATGCACACAGAATCCTGTCATCAATGTCACAGAACTGTAGAGCAGAAATAGTCAAGGGAACGTTCAACAGAATCAGCCAGGAAGGCTGAGAAGAGGACTAAACGCTTATATGGATTGTTGAATTAGATTTTCTGTCTGCAGGAACAGATTGTGATTGATATCGGTGCTGTTTCTGTTTCCCTCATCATAACCAAGCAGTGACGGCAGGAATGCAGCGGTCATCCACAGCGCCTGTCTGGTGCCAAAGCTACTGTTTGAGTTGTGTGATCCAGCTGTGACCGTTCAAAGGGTTCACATTATTTCCGACATTGTCAGCTCACTGCTAAAGGCTCACTTGACTTCTTTGGACATAAGCAGGTAATTTATTAAATGTATTTGCTAAATACTAACAGCCTATATTGTTATTTAATTGTTTCTACATTTCTCTTTTCATGCGTTATAAGGCTTGGGCTTTTCCTGGTCTACACCCTCCCTCCTTGCAGTGAAAAATCTGAAGGCACTGACATATTGGATGGGGAACTTTCAAATGACATGTCAGGTAAAAGTTTAAATAAATACTTATATGTGATATATGGAAATCTGTCACTGATCCAGATTTGTTTTCTCTGTTCTGTAGCTCAGGGCTCAGGCCCAGCCAACATCATCTGCATACGCAACAAGATGCTGCTTGTACTTAGTGAAGTCCTCAAATCAGACAACCTTCAAAAAAAGTAAGGGTCAATACTTTAACATTTTGCTTAACATAAGTAGAAAAAATCAAATATAGTTTTAGACATTAAATCATATCATGGAAGGAATATTAATCCATTAATACAATATTTTTGTTTTGTTTTGTTACCCAATTAGTCACCAGGCAACTGTAATTCAGTCCCTCGGCAGTGATTGGTTCCTGCTCTTCCTTCAGGCCCACCTCCACCCTTCCACTTTGAAACTGGGCCTCATCCTCCTGACCCAGTTTCTGACCAGTCCAGGCCAGCAGAGCAGCTTCAGAGAGGGTGTGATCCCAGGAACACTGCTAGAGGGTGTAGAACCATTTGTTGTCATGGGTAAACAAACTTTGATCATTTTTAAACTTACTGTATTGTCTAATATCTTCCATTTGATGTATTTTGGATTTTATTCAAATTATGAAAAAAATGCCCTGCTTGTGTTACTTTTGTTCTGATTAATGAAGCTTAGAGTCAAATTAACTATGGTATGTGAAACACACAAGCTAATTTCTTACCACCCAAAACAACAAAAATTAACATTTTATTTTGGAAAACAAATGTTTCGGGTATGGCACCATTTTGTTTGTGCTCAGTTTTCTGTATCCATCTGCTTTAATCTTTTAAGGCAAAACAATTAGGCTCTTTCTAAATAAGTTTTGCATTATTACTATGCCCTTGATCCATTTTGTAAATTCAACAGCTGGTGGTTTAAAGTCAGTTGTTCATAAATGCTTTAAATCCTCTGGATAGAAATAGCAGCATATTTATTTAGGCTTTACTTTTGTATCTCAAAGAGTAGAATTTAGAGAATATAATAGAAAGTCCCTTTATTGTTCCACAATGGGGAAATTCTGGTAAAATTAAACAGTAAAACTCCAACATTATGCAGCATACTTACAGTGTTGTTATCTTGATGATACATCATTGATTCTATACAGAGAGTAGGCCTGCTCATATTTTCAAAAATAACAACTAATTGTTCTTTCTTAACATAAATCTTAAAAGCTAAAAAGTCTAACTCCTATCATTGGCTCTTTGCCTCTTATCAGACAACCTTCGAGCTCAAACTTGGTCCCAAGGTTCCCTCAGCGTCTCGTGTCCAGGTTTTGATGTCCTCCAGGAACTCTTAGTCAGACACACTCGCCTACCACATGTTTATGAAGCTTTAGCTGCTCTTCTGCTTGGGAGGAATACGAGTCACCATACAGAGGGAGAGGTGGGTTCCGATGTATGCTTGTGAATTCTCCTCTACTGTATCTTCCAGTTTTTTCTTTTTTATCAATGTTGCATTGAATCTTACGTATAGGTCAGCTTGGATGATGCTCTGCAGTCTTTCATTGAGAGCCAGCTGGAAGGTCCTGTTCAGCAGCTTTGTGTTGAAGCTGCTACAATACTTCTGGAGCTGCTTAAAGTCATTATATCTCAGGTTGAAAGAAGAGCCTGCATCTTCCAGAATATTTGATATTATTAGAGACGTGCAATAAAGGGAATGTTTGTGTTGTTTTTTTTCAAGCCTTTTTCTGCAGATCCATCTGATGGCGATGCACCATGGGAGGTGCAGCTAACGGCCAGTGTGATGCAGTTCCTTTGTCTCCTCCACAACCAGCGACCAAGAGACTCTCTGTGGACATCACCTGACTTCCTGCGTTCACTCGCTAGCATTGTTTATCCTGTGGAGATTTCTGAGGTGTGTTGTGTTACTGTGATTAGATCACACTGTCTTCATGTTGTAATATCTATGGTTTAATTCCTATTTTCTGTCTTACCTCAGGTTAATCTCACAACAAGTGAGGGAGAAAACGCACCCAGCACTCATCAAACCAGGAAGCCAGTGCTCGATTTTATGCGTATTCTGCTGATGGACAGTCTTCTTAATGTGTCTGCAGGCTCCAGCACACATCCTGTAGTTCTGCTGCTGGAGGTAACTTCAAATCCGACATAATCGCTCACAGAGTTAAACAGAAACAGTAAATGCTTGGATCATTTGGGACTTTTAATGATTTCTTGGATCCATTTTTCCAGGATAGAATAAATATGCAACACAGCTTCGGCCTATTTTAAATAATTAGATTTCATTAGATATACTGATAATGGCTCAATGCACATTAAAACCGATATTTGGAGAAATTGTTCTTTTGCAATTTCTTTTATTAATGTGTGGAAGAACGATGGTATTTAAACGTTTTAACAAAGGCTATGCTGTGGGTGTATGAAGGACCATAGTGGGTGAAAAACTGATAGAAATAAAACGAGCCTATTTTGTCTTTTTAAAATATTATGTAGAAGTAAATGCTTATTAAATCACACTCCTATGTAATCTGTCCTGTTTTTTACATCTCAGCTATATAGCTGATTTTAACTGTGATGTATCAGCAGTATTTTAACATTTCTATACTGTTAATATGTCTTCCATGGAACAGTTCCTCTATTAGCGGGAGAAAGTCCTCCATCTTCATCATTTCACCCACTTTGTGCAAATCCCCAGAATGATGCTACCACTGCCATAACTGACACATTCTATAGAGTTATCAGATCCAAATGCATACAAGCATTGATCTTATGTTTGTATATTGATATATCTCAGCTTTTGTGTCATCTGAACACTTGAACCCTCAACTCACAAAATGTAGATTTCCCTGTGGGTAGTTTTAAACTATAGATGAGCTTAATTACACCTAACCAACAGACAAGTGTAATTTAACATAAATGTGTCTCTATTAGGAGTGTCATTGCCTAAGCCTTTAGATATAACTAAATATTAAAACTTAGACTAATACAGAAATTCTTTGATAGTCAATTGTTACTTTTAATATTGGGGTATGTAAAGATCTGGCCTGCGCAGTATTTACCTTGTAGTATTGAAAATGCACATCCCAGTCAGGATCAAGTGATGCTCACAACCACAAATGTGCTTCTGTTAATAATGACGCCTCTTCAGTTTAATACAATTCTGCAAAGCTCTTTTTTCTCCAGAAGGTGCCACTCTATGCTCATTTACTAAACCAGTCAGTGCTATATGTTTCTTATGAAGTTATTCACAATCAGGGTGCAAGAAAGCTCAAAAACTGCTCAAACCCTCATGAGGGTTTTCATCGTAACAAGCTTCACCTGCAATGCATTTACAATCATCTTTACACCTGATGTTTAGTGAAAGTTTTTTTTTTTTTCTGGTCTAGTTTTACCCTGATGGCATGTCTCCCGAGCAGAGACAGAGTTTTCAGTCTGAGCTGGTGGAGCTAATCATGAACATCATCCATGTGCTCAGCCATGAGGATGATAACAACACCCACCTCACCTCACAAGGTAACAGAAGAACAACTTATTGTTCTTCATCTAAATCTGAAATAAACAGAAATAAAATTATCATAATTTTTTGCCTTTTCTGTTAGACAGCAATCAGAGACCTGAGGGAGAAATGGGTACCCTGATGGAGAACGTGGTGCTCTTCGCTAGGATTTTGCTGCAGAAACTTCACAATGGAATATTTACCGGAGATTCTGAAATTTTACTCGACTTCCTTGCAGATCAGATCATGGTGGTGAGATGGAGACAAATGGCAATTACAGTACAGACTTCATTAGATGAATTCAAAGTTACATGTTCTGGGTCTATTTGAATACCCTTTTACCCATATTTGGAATTAAAATTGATATTGACCAGAATTTTGAAGCATTTTCTGTCCTATTGTTCTGTTCATTACTTCTAGGCTGTGGGGAAGGCCCATTCTCAAAGGGAGAAAACGGTGTCCTCTCTGTACTCGTGCACCAATAAAGTCTTGCTTTACTTTCTGTCCCAACCACGACAATCCCAAGAAGGGAAAGAAAATGTCATCAGGGCATTGCAGACCTTCATGGAACGATGGGATGTGTTCATGGCGACCTACAACTCTAACGTGAACTTCATCACCTGCCTTCTTCACTGTCTGTTACAGATTCGCTCCGGCAGGTAACGGAAGGATTGAAATCCAGACATGAGCCAGCGTTAGATTATTACTGTATGATATTCCCAAATAAAAAGTCCCTCCTTTCACAGTAGCAAAGTGTTTTTAATTTAATTTAAGACAGAAATATATGTTGCTGCACATAGATTAACTTGCGAACAATTATGTAACACAGCTCCTAAATTTAATTTTGTTTTTAAATTTTTTAGTATGGCTTTGTTGCCTGTCTGTAGAATTAGAGATCCTTTCTTGTCGCACTGTAGTGAAATTTAGGTGTAATCGCGGCGAAGTTTCAGGCAAATAAAAGCATGCTTATACACACAGTTAAGAATATAAATATTACAGTAAAAACTTTTTTTTGTTTTAAACAGAACCCTTTTGGTTCCCTTGATATTTGTTTTAATTTTGTATAGTTGTTCCTGTACTGACCAGCCTTTTTATTTGTGTTGATTTAATATGTCATTTAAACTAAATGTAGCAGAATAATTTTTTTGATAAACTATCTGGTCCCTTTTTAAAACAATTGTAAACCAAAATAACAATGAGCATCAATTTGGATTCAAACCTTGGTAGGCTCTTAATACCACAAACTGTACCATGCCTTGTTGACTCTTTAATGATTGTATTTTACTCCTCGATTGATTAGCAAATTGAATGCACTTTTTCTTTATAGCTATCCAGAAGGTTTCGGATGTGTGGCAAAAAAGGGTCACATCAAAAAGTCGAGCCCATTAACTCACAGAAGTAAATCCCCGTCCACCCTCAGCAATGGAGCAGACATCACAACAGGTTTAATTTTTTTTCTTAAAAATTTTCAGTATCTGTCTCTTTACAAAATATAAAAAGTTGTTTTTTATATGGTTAATTTTTTTTTTAGGTGATAAACAGCTGGTGTCCTTAGCCGAGGCCTGCTGGTCAAAGGTAATATCAGAAAGGCAGCACATGCTTGAAGAGAGCTTCAAGGTTGACATCTCAGCAAGCGCTAGGATTGAGACAAAACCTGTGAGCATGACGGAAATTAGTCCTCTGTGGGAGGAGATGGCACACAAGGCCTGGCAGCTATATAAAGGTAAGCTTGCACTTGACAGAAAGCAGCGAGGGTGATAAAGGCTGACTGAGTGCTATTCATATTTTTTATGTCTTCTCAGACTCTCAGAAGATGAAAGCAGCCAGTAGATCTCAGAGGACACTTAATGCCATCAGTAGTGTTCTTCGCTCTGCTTTGGGCAAAGGTCAAGAGTCAATAAAAACAGAGGTGTGTTCTCCATCTTTATACAAAAACATTTTTTTTACTGCAGAGGAAATATGCTAAAGGGTTTTCAAATGAGGTCAGCTATTTTTTTCAATTGTACAGAAATCTTTCCTTCATGATAAAGTGGTATGAAAAAAAGATCATCATTAAACAAAAGCCGGAAAGTCACATAGGAGACGCAGAAAACATACGAAAGAGGATGCTTTGGTCTGTTGTTACCAAACTAGGCTATTAGTCATGCTTTCTAAAAAGTTAACTGCACATCACTGTAAGGATAGGCACACATTACTGGGGCATCATCTTGTGTGTTTTTTTTTTGTTTTTTTTTTGCTGTGACCAGTGTTAGGCAAAGCCGTATACAGTTATAGTTACACAACTGCAAAAAATGTAAATCTTAGTAATTTTTTTCTGAAAATAAATGATTTTTTTTCCTTAAATTGAGCATGTAAGTGAGACACTTTGCCAATGGAATAAGCCAATTTACATTTAAAATAAGAAAAAAACTGCAGTCTCTTATTTCAAGAGCATAATATCTATGTATCTTATTTTAAGGGTAAAAAGAGTCTTTCCATTGGCAGATCATCTTATTTTTCCTACTCAAATTAAGGGTAAACACACTTATTTTAATAAATTTAACTCATTTTCAGAATATTTTTGCAGTGCAGCTACTTTCCCAAACAGTTACAGAGTTAGTAATTCAGTTACTGTACAATCAAAGTTACTATGCAGTTAATTTTTAAGTTCTTAAATGTTGGTAAATCTGAATGTCTTTCCTTTTATTAAATCTTTAACTATAACTACAATTTCAGTTATTATATATAACATGTTAGAAATTAGTTAATAAATTAGATTATTGATTAACTACTGAAAGTCAAAACATAGATTGCAATATTAATTGTTAATTGTTAAATTTGTTGATAATAACTAACTAACTACATATACGTTGACAGACTTCAAAAGAGATATAACACAAAAAAAATATTTTCAAGCCAGTAATATAAACAGCATATACAGGAATCACATCATTTCAGAAAAAACAACAACATACAAACAAAAACAACAGGTAGACCATAGGCCCAGTATCAACCTTTGGGGCTAATGCAGGGCAACTTAGGTCAACTTTAGGTCTTTGTCCACACAGGACACACTTGTCTCTCTATTAACTTATCAGGGGTTGTTACGTTCTCCCATGTGCCTTACGATCCCAAAAGACTACACCAAAATCCCATCGAAAGACACATATCTGCTTGTGCTGTGGGCCGTCCAGCCCTGCGGGAGGTGGGGGGGTTATTTCTTTAAATAGATTTGGATTATCACAGCTGATTGCCCCTGAGTGGGCTTTGTAATTGATATCTGTTAGGCCCATCCATGGGAACACTAGCCTCAGCACACTGTTTGCTGCTGAAGGTTAAAGACGCCTTTATTGTTGTAGGGTTTTTTTTTTCCTCCCCCCCAAAAACACGTGGCCCACATCATTAGTTCCCCCACAACGCTTAAGACGTTGAGCCATCTGGAGCAGGGAGCAGGGACATATTACTCAGGCACACAGGCATGAAATTACAGCGTCTGTGTGTCTGTCTTGCACTCCCCAAAAAAGTGTATGTGTACGTTCTTGTTTGTGCATGTCTCTTGCCCACAGAAATCATGTTGGCAATTACAGTGGTAGCAATCTGATGAAAACATTACTCATTTGATGTTGTTCTTTATCATATCAGTTCCTGACAGGCTATCAGAGAAGGTGATGAATTGTTTTTTTCTAGCTGAGACGGAGTGAAGAGGATGGCGGAGGGTTTTATTTCTTCATCCTGGCACAGTTTTGAAGCCTAAACGTTGCAGAATCTTGCTTGTGTTTAAATGAGAGGTGTGGAAATGATCACCTGCTATGGTCAGCCGCACCTCTCTCTTCTCATTCATCCCCCACTGTGAAGTTATAACAGCCATTATTTAATTTGTGGATCATAAACTTATGACCTCCATTCAACAACTTGTGAGCTTATGAAGTGCGGTAAAGTGTAACATAGTCTCTTGATCCAGCTTATGGTGGCTCTCAACCCGCTCCTGTTGAAACGAGACCTTGATTGATCATTTCACACCTGTCCTATATTCATTGTAAAATTTTTTTTTTTTTTTTTTTAAAGCAAACAAATCTGGTAAAAATTAAAATGTGTAATGACTTGGTTTACAGGGTATATACCCTGAACTGATTCAATTCCATCCATCCATTTCTGACACGCTGGTGCCTATCTCCAACTGTTGGGGCGAGAGGTGGGGTACACCCTGGACAGGTCACCAGTCCATCGCAAGGACAAACAACCATGCATACCTAAGGAAAATGTAGAGAAGCCAATTAACCTGTGGGAGGAAGCCAGAGTACCAAGACAGAAGCCACGCATGCACAGGGAGAACATGTAAACTCCATGCAGAAAGGCCCCAGACTGGCAATTGAACCCAAAACCTTCTTGCTGCAAGGCAGCAGCAATACCCACTGCCCCACTATGCAGACCATGATTCAATTCCGACGTATTGTAATCTTAAGTAGCAGTCCTTCGGTTTTTAAGTAACACTTGTGCACTCTACCTTTTTTAAAGGACGCACCTTTTGTAAAAGTCCTTTTCAGATTGACACAATTATTCTGATATGCTTGGATTTTCAGCTTTCCGGGAGCTATGGAAAGGTTTAAAACCAAAAGTAAAACATTTATAACATCCAGTTTAGCTCTGAAAAATTTGAAGCTAATAAAACTAAATGAAAAGGAGTATCAGAGTAACTCTAGTCTGGAGGATGTGCAGACAGCCAGTTTTTTCCAGCTGTGTGTTTATTTATTTACTTTCTAATTGTATAGGATTTATTTTAAATTAAAAGCAGAGTAGGTTGCAAAATAATTCTCAAAGTTTTTTTTTAAGTTAAACTAAAGCTGGCATTTTGACAGGGGGTCTTTTTAGAGCACCTATTTTTATAACCATTTCAATAGATCTACTGTAGGTAATGAAGGAGGATATAAAACTGATAAGCAGACTTTGTCCTCAGTTAAGCTTCAGTGCAATCCTTCCAGAGATTTATTTCATCAGCGATTGCAGTTTCCGTAATCATATCTGTGTCCTCATATTAGAAAGATAATTAACAGCACTAATGATCACGTTAAGTTCATTACACATTCACTGCCAGCTCAGAATGAAGTTGACATTATGTTGCCTTATCGTCAAAGGTGGCGTATTGTTGGGAAGTCATTAAAATGGAAATGAGCGCGATGTTCTGATGTTAATTGCAGAGGGAAGAGATGAGTTATGTATTTAATGCAGCATTTTAAAAAGCCAATGAGGTTCCTATCTGCTAAATAGGGTAATTAATGCTATATATTACTTATATTTGTCCAAATGAAGGAATGAAATTAGAGACGATGACGCCAACTTGCTGTTTGTCGCAACGCGCCTCTAGTCTGCAAACTTCATTATTCCTTATTTTTCTGTAATCTCACTTTAAATTCATCTTCTATTTTCCTTCCCGGTGCAACTTCTCATTTGGATAGGCAGCCGGCCATTTAAGAAAACAATTTGTTTTTTTCAACAAAGAGCCTGTCAAAGTTTGTTCACTTCTATGAACACGTTCACCGTGTAACTCATCTAAAACTGATGCATCTGCTCCCCTGAAGTGTTTTTCCTTTATTGTGCTGCTTTGAAATAAATGAATAATTTTTTTAATCCGTTTATTTATTCCACCCTATGCAAAAAAAAAGTATCATTTGTAAATAATACTCGATATAAAGAGTTACTGCGCACTCGCTCACTCAATTAAACGGCTTTCCTGGGTCAGCTGTGAAGATGGACACATGTTGTTTCAGTAGTCTCCAAGCGAACACCGCTGTGATGATGGGTTTAATGAAGCAGTTAACAGTCGGAATATGATCCCAGTGTGTCGAACAAGAGCATTGTGCAGTGTCAACACACGGCTCTGTTTGGGGAGTTTTTCATTGCTTTTCTCTTTTAATCGACCTTAAAAAAAAGAAAAGAAAAGCACCCGCAGACACACACACACACAATAAAGGTGCTCATAGAAACTAACCTTGGCTCTGGCTGTGGAGAGGATCGGTGATATTAATGTTAATGTTAATTAGATCACACCAACAAATGATTATATTTGAACACAAGGTTATTGTAGGACTGTAGCCACTAGCTTGTTTTGCCCAGTGAATGCAATTTAACACAGATGTAATTGTATGAATGCATTGTAATTGCATGAGGAGACAACAACACCATTATGCGTGTTTGCATTTATTTGTTTGAGAGTGTGTGCGCAGTCTTTGCTTAAACGTATCACTGTGCTTTATCTCTTTTTATTTGCAGCTGTTTTTGCTCTTTTTTTTCTTTGCAGGAGTTTCTGTCGTACATGGAGGGTCATCGCCAAAAAGGCCACAGTATGTTTGAAAACATGAGGACAAACCACTTACAGGTTGGGCATGAAATCTGTCCTTTAGGGTTTTTTTCCAGACACCCAAAAAATTGGTTTCTATCCAGTGATTTTTGTCACTTTTTGTTTCCTCTCTGCCCCAGATGCAAACTGCCATGTGGGAACGTGTGAGTTCTCAGTGGCTGCATTTGGAGGCCGAGCTGCTGAGGGAGAGAGCAATATTCGGCCCAGGCCCTGGGGTGCTGCTGAGCAAAGATTGGGTACAAGATTCTGCTGAAGGACCCAATAGGACCAAGCTACGCATACGAAGAAAAGCCATGAGACAATCCAAACGGGTATAGCCTCTCAGATTAGACTCGAGGTCCTACTCAGAACAACAACTGGGGCTTGCAACAGTATTCACTCATAATTATCTTTACACATTGTGACCCTAAATATCTCTTTATATCTTATTTGTAAACAGTAGACCAACACAAAGTACAACTACAGAAGCAGATAGACCATTTTTATATTTAAACATTAATACTATTTGCATTCTTTAGTTCCAGTGCATCTGAAAATTTAGGTCTGAACTTTGATGGGTATGTGTTTTATACTTAATTATTTTCTAGCTGACTGCTTAGAGTCAGACTGTCAGATGAGAAGGAGAATCTCTAAATCTGTGGGGTTTTTAGCTCCTTTTTAGCTCCCTGCTGAATAACAGCATCCACAGCATGACACTGAAACAACAAATGCATGATCCTCCAAATAGAAGGGGATCATCAAGCCTCTGGTTCCTTCTTTGATAAATGCTCTTCTTGTCTGGTGTATCATCACCATGCATTAAAACCATGTTGCCTTTTCCTTTCATTTTAAGTTATGTTTTACTTTTTGTTGATTTATCTCCTAAAGTTCCGAAGATATACATTGGATATTGTGGTTGTAATTTGAGATATTATTTTTAAAGTTTTAACTTTGATTTTGTGATACTTAAAATTGCCAAACGTCTTTTTTTTTACTGCAGCTGCTTGGAGCACTGGGTCTAGGTTTAAGATCTGAAGAGACCTATAATGGGGCAAATGATGATACAGGTAAAGAAGATTTAAAGTTTAGAATCAGCTTAAAAATCTGAAATTTGCTTGCATTTTGACATTTCCCCACAAGATGCCACTAAAACCTACATATATTATCATTCCAATCTCTCCTTGGCCCCTCAAAAAGGAATTATTTAATGTATTTTTTACAGAACCAAAGATCTTGTGTGACATTGACACAGAGGTTAAAGATGATGAAGCAGAGGGACAACAGAGCTGTGAGCGTCTGACGTTTTTCCCAGCTTTGAATGAGACACCGTCAATCGTGGAGGGTTCGCCTGACCTTTTCACCCCTGAACCCTGCTCAAGCACACAAGACTGCCCTGACATGCGGATCATCCTCCAAGAGCTGCACTCTGGAGAGAAGGTACTGTGGCGTTGGATGGCGTTTCGGTCTGCCAACTCTAAATACAAGTGCATCTCCTCCCAACTCTTCTAATACTCACATTCATAATTATCTGATGCAGACGAAGGGATTCCAGAAGCTCAGCGCTGCTATCAGGACTTCATCTTTCCTCATTAGTAAAATATTTTAATGTTGAGGCTCAGCACAGCGAGTTAGAAACCATGCGCATGTTGACAGGGCCCTCTGATCGCTCCGGCAACCAGCCGCGTCTTTTAATGTTTCTGACAGAAGTATTAATAAAAGCAGTAGGAGGTGATGCAAGCTGTCTTCCATCCGCTTAGTGAGTGTGTGATGTGTGCTGGTGTGTCCTGTTGTCTTGCAGTGGTTCAGCACTCGTCTCCCGCTGAGCTTCTTGTCAAATGAACACAGTCATTAGCTCTGAAAAATGCACACACACTCACAGCCGAACATTCACACAAAGGGAGACCCACTCATAATTAGCTTGCCAGAGCCAATAGTGTGATTATGGCAATAATGTGTGTGGGGAGAAATCAATGGTCTGACATTAGGCTCTCAGTCAATAAAAGTCCTCCTCTTCCCTCCTTCCACATCGCCAGCTAAATCGCTTGCAGGCTGATAGTGCGTATCTGTCTGGACCAAAGATAAGGAAATCAGTTTATTGTTTTGGATTAAATTTTTCATAAAAAATTCTGCTAGTTTAATCCGCTTGCTATGTGTGACAGCATGTGCTGTCTGATGTCATCTTAAACGATATAGTCCAGTGAGGACTCACTCACCTTGACTCCTGTTAAACACCTTCACATGATAAGTGATCGCATCCATCATAGTGTGTTTCTGCGTGCTTTAAGACAACAGCTTCTGATCACTTATCAGCTTTGCTATTGTGTTTGTGGCAGTGATTAATTCTCCTAATAAAGGCCAAGCAGAACCTCCTCCTTGTCCACAAAGTGTGTGGCTGCGTGTCTGGGGGAAGGGACTTTGATTTGATTAGTATAAATTGTGGGGGCCCTCCGGGTTTGTTGGGACCCCATATGTTTTTTTGGGTGTTTTTTTTTTTTTTTTTAGGATGCTTGCCTCCCAGTGGACTCGCAGCATTAAGCCACCCAGGTGCATCCACTCATTGTGAAATCAAGAGAGACAATAAGATTAGCCACGCATTATCACGATGCAGTTAGCATTAGCTACAGCCAGCGCTGAAAGCAGTATGTGGATCCACTGTGGCCCAGGAGGAAACGGGGCTGGTCCTTCTCCTACCCATCAATCAGATCTGATAATGAAGTGTTCAACTGTGTCTTTTTAATAATGATTAAAACGATCAATCAAGTAAAGAAGTTCCTGCAGGTCTGCCGTGTAATGCCCTCAGAGAATAATAATGCTCTTGTGTGCACAGAGCTTCCTATATGGGGCTCAGTGTATAGACACATCTGTTGGTACCCTCAATAAAGATATGCATGAGACCTTAAAAAGATAAATCTTTGTTGCAGCTGCATTATCTCAAACTAACTGTGTACTTTTCCGTCGAAGTGCATGTATTTAGTGTGGGAAAGCAAAATCGCCCTTTAAATCTGACTTTTAACTGAGTTCCATCTCTAGTAGCCAGGCTAGACAATCCACTTTCATCTCAGCACCTACAGGATGGTAGCACAGGGGAAGAAAATGTTTAAAGTGCAGCAAAGAGAGGTGTCTTTGGATCCCCACATGTTTACATTTGTCTGTTTATGCGTACTGGTTTTGTGAGTGATGCCAAAAAAAGAAGCAAACATAAGCTTAGGAAGTTTACCAGATATGTCCTGAGACGTTTACTGAACTGTTGGTCTGGTCAGACGATTAGTTTGGAGCTATTCTGCATCAAAAGCTTGAGATGGGTTTGGGGTAAAAAACACAGGATAATAAAGTAGAAAAACAGCTGTTTTCCTGGGAATCTAATTGGAGTGTATGTAGCATTTTGAAGAAACTTCCAATACCATTGAACCAAAACTGAAATTTTATTTAGGTTTTTCAACACAATATTCCTTAAGAACTAAAATTCTGAATAGGTAAATCAGACTCTGTCATGTTATTTCAGTTCTTACCCCTAGAGGTCAAAGATCTTTCGGTCTGCGTGACTCAAGCTTATGAAAACCTTTAGGAGAAGACTGAGTTCTGTCATATCCGCAAAACCTATTATTTTAAGCCTTCAGATTCATACTTAGCAGAGTTGTGAACAGATTTGGTGTCTATGTGTTTCCCATTGTGCAGATACAGGCAAAGATGTCTGTGGTGATGGTGAGTGGCCTCCGTGTGACTGAAGGATTGCTGCTCTTTGGGAAGGACTGTCTGCTCTTGTGTGAGGGATTCACTCTGACCTCTGCTGGAGATGTTTGCTGCAGGACACACTTCCAGAGCAGGTACATCAACCCTCCTAGTGCTGCAGTTTTCTTAGGTCAACATAATGTAGTAAACAGGGCTTCTTCTATGTCCACATCTGCCAGCGTAAAGGATTCCTTTATTTCCACCATGCTGAGCAAAGAGCTGCCGTCAGCCACTTGCAGGCGCTGGCTTTATGAGGATATTAAGGAGGCTCGCTTCATGCGCTTTCTTTTAGAGGTGAGTCATCAGATTAATCTCATTGATATTTCCTCTTATCACAACAGCACAAATTTGAAGATAATTTTTCCACGTATTACACATTGGTTAAAAGAAACTTGGAGCATAATCAACACAAGAAAAAAAAAAAAATATATATATTTTTCATTGAATTTTATTGATTTAATTTTGAAGAAATTTACCTCTGCATTTAACCTATCCCCTTGGGGAGCAGGGGGCTGCCATTGAGAGGTGCCCGGAGAGCAGTGTGGGGTTAAGGGTCTTTGCTCAGAGTGGCAGTCTGTGGGAGTGGGGCTCGAACTCAGAACCTCAGGATTCCAAGCTATATGCCCCACAAAGCCACCACTCCTGCAATAGTCTATACATGAATCTATATTAAATACTTACAAGTTATCTTTTGTTGCTTTTTTAATCTTTACATGAAAAATTATTTCTTGAAACAGTTCAAGAAAAATTATGAACCTTTTAAAAAATGAAAAGAAAAAAATCCAAACAAAAATTAAACAATTAAAAAATATAAACGAAAATTAAGAAGTCACATTTCCATATTTTTTCAAAACCCTTTCCTTGATTAATTTAAAACCATTTGGAATAAGGAAATATAATAAAATAATAAAAAATGTGGAAAAAGTGCAGCTGTTTCAGATGCTCCACATGAACATAAGATAACAAATATTATCATGTTCTTGTTAAAAATCCAATGTATCTGTCTGCTAAATCAGGACAATGCCATTGAGATTTTCATGAAAAATGGACACTCTGCATTCCTTGTATTCCTGAATAAAGACCACGTCTCTGCATATAAAAGGTAACAAGGTTTGAATTAAACATGGATGGTAAAGGTTTTTGTCAGACAATTCACTTTGACCTTTAATTTTTTTTTCTTCAGACTTAGCACTGTGGTGCCAGCATTAAAAGGCAGAGCAGTTGCTGAGGTCATCGCTAATGCAAAGTAAGTACTATCTTTTTTTATTTCCTTATAAACTCACTACTGTCCTTTTGATGATGCTGGTAGAGTCTAACATTGAGACTTCCTAAATGCTCCAAGGTGAAACACTTGGCATCCAGCTGGCTCTGTCTGAGGTTAAAACTCATCACGTTGTAAAAAGAACTGCTTTTATTTGGTGTATCAGATCTGTTTTATTCGTGTAAAAAACACAAATGAATTGTTTAGAAATTCAAATGAAATGTTTTAGGACTGCTTTTAAAATTGCTTCTTCATTTTTAGTCAAATCAGTGATGGTTGATGAGTTCACTGTTCACTTCTTTGCGTTAATTCTCAGAACATCCTGGGTCAATGCAGCAACAGAATTTGGTGTCATCAATCCATCCCTATGCTCTCAGAGCTGCTGTCAAACACCACTAACTTGTCTTCCTGCTCTGTCTTTTCACTTTTCGTCTTCTCAGTGTTGGCTTGAGCAGATGTTAAAGGATTTCCTCTGAGATTTAACTTGGTGAGGTTTCCCATTTTTTCTACAAAATCAGGTACTTTAGTAAAAAGGTTATCAAACAGAGATAACTCCTGGAGTTGGTCCAACCGCTCCAAGGTGGGAGGCAGAGAGTTTAGCTGGTTCTGTCCAAGGTTGAGAGTCTTCAAGTTGCAGAGAAAACCCAGTGAGGATGGTAAGCCATCAGAGTTTAGGCAGTTGTCTGATAGATTGAGGTGAGTAAGTCCCACCAACTTGCCTATGGACTCGGGCACAGACTCCAGCTTGTTGGTGTGTAGATCAAGCCATTTGAGTGATGTCAACCTCCCAATGTCATCAGGAAGCCTCTTGATATAGTTGCGACTAAGGTTCAGCTCAGATACCTGGATTAGATTGAGACATCTTGGGGCAGTGGTTAATCTCATCTTGCTAAGTGTAAGTCTATAGCTTCCGTCCATAGTTATCTTCAATTGTTTCCTGGCAAACTTCATGGTCACCTGTTCTTTATTTGTTTGCTTTTTTTTGGGCATCGTACTGAAAAGCAAAGAAAAGCATCCGGCAGATTACTTCAGCTTCCTGTTTTTGACATCTGCTCTTACACTTTAATATTTCATTATAACCAAATTTAATATTTGACAAAAATAACTTAGTAGATAAAACAGCCATAATGAAAGGAATACATCTGTCTAAACCAACATGGCCCATGTGAAACAGTAATTACTTTCTAACTATGTCGTATAATTTTCAGAAAATCGGTACTCACCTTAGGCTTGATAATTGATGGACCTGTAGAGTCAAGAAGTGATTTAGTCCAAGATGTTTGATAACAGGAAAGTGACTGGAAAAAACAAAAATAAATGAAGATATTTAGAAAAATCAACAACTATATATTAGCCTTAAAGGGGTTAGGAAGCAGTTTCCAAGGCTCTCGACACAGTGAAAAGGAGAAAACATGGAAAAGTAGGGCATCTTTCTGACTGGCTGGCCAAAAACGCCTTTTCACGTAGGCCTAAAAGATTTATTCAGGAGCTCCAAAAAACTCAGGAAAAACATCTAAAGCTCTAAGGACCTCCCTTGCCTCAGTGAAGGCCAGATTCAACAAGACACTTGGGAAACGAGGTGTCATAGGACAAACAAACGCTCACCTAAAACAAAAACATAAAACAGAACATCCCACTGGCAGTGAAACATTGTGCTGGTAGTATGATGGTGTGAGGTTGATTTGCTGCCACTGGAAAATTCCCATTATTAAAGAAACAATGAAATCTACCTGAATAATCCTGAAAGAGAATTTCTGGTCAATCTATTGATAAAATTAGGCTGTTACCAAAGTTTGATTAAGAAGCCGATCTGATTCAAAAAAGAAAATTCCATGATGAATTAAGGTTTTGCATTGGACTATTCAAAATACAGATTTAAATCAAATTGAAATGCTGTGGTGTGACTATTAACAGGCCAGTTATGCTTAAAAATCCCCTAATGCGACTGAGTTTAAACAAGTTAGATAAATAAATTGGGCCAAAATTGTGATAGCCATCAGAACTGCTTCTAGGTAGTTGTTACCACTGAGGGTAGCAATGTCCACTTAAAGGTTTGAGGGTTAAAATAATTTTTTTTTTTTTTTTTTTGCACAGGACGAGGTTAGTGTGAATATGTTTTTTCATCATTTGAACATGTTTTTATTTCTTATTTACTGAGCATATTTTTTTTATGCTAGAAATAGAAGACCAGAAGAAACCTTTAATTGGACATTACTATTTTTAAAGCACCATGTCGGATCTACAGCATGCGTACAGTACTCTATGAAATGAATGTGTTTTGTGTATGTTAATGTGTAACTACGTGCATGTTTGGCTGATGTGATTTATTCAAAGACAAGGGTCTTTGTATGGCCGGGGGCAGCGGGGAAAGCATGCACTCTGAGGAATGAGAAGTTGAGCAGCATGTGTGTCACAGCATTGTCTCTGCATTAGTGTGCTCACCCTCAGTTGCCCATGGGGCTATTTAAGAGCACTACTCTCTAATTAAGGCTAATGCAGGGGAACAATAGGAGTGAGGCGACAGCAAGGAAACACAGTGCTCTGATGTTATCAACACTCAACTGATTTTGTTTTTGGGCTCTTTTCGATCATAAATAGCGTGTGTGTATTTGGACAGTCACCCATGCAGTGTGTTATATGCGTGTTTGTGTACACAAAGAGTCAAATCAGGACTTTGATAAATGATAGTTGGGGAATGTTGGGAGTTTAATGAGGGCTTTGCTCTTCTCCCCTCCCTGTCTAAAAGAGCAAGGTGTGTTTCTGTTTGTGTCTGCGTAACACCCCAAGGCCCTCTCTTGCCTCATTCATCATCCTCAGGATGAGAGAGGTTATCTGCTGGTGCTTGTTCCTATTATAACCTCCTATAGGAAACTATTGCATGAAATTATTGCCTCCAATTAGATAACACAAACCGAGCCAAATGCAATGATTGATTTAGTGCAGAGCTACAAAATAATTTGGTCGTTGCTAGACGGTGGATACATTTAAAATACAAACTCACCTTTTAAACTAAATATTTTTTTTTTTTAAACAGATATTTACACTTAAAAAAATACACAACCTTTTTTTTTGTCTTGGGTTAAATCAAACTATCATTTTTAGATTTCAGTTAAAATTACCAAAATTATTTCTCTTGATAAATGTTAGAATAAAATTTGCAAGCATTGCCGTTTTTAAAGGTCTTTGAGGCACTAATGGGCCTTTTTGTAAAGTAAGTAGGTAGCCAGAAGAAAGGCAAAGAGAACAAGAAACATCTTATTTGTACCTGGAACTGAAATCAAGCTGGAGACGGCTGCAGTGAGGGATGGTTGCATGGCAAATACCTGTGACATAGCAGAGATTTTTGCATCCTTCTACATTTTTTTCCAAGTAGTTTCTATAAATTTTGGACCTTTTTCGAGATAAAATTGTGACTTGTTCACACACATTGTTTTGATTCTGTCTTGGTTATAATTTTTTTTAAAGCCACTTTCTAAGTAATGTGTCTGTTTGTTGCTAACGCTCATTGTGCATTTAGAAGTCCAGTTTAGGCCCAAGCTTTATCTTTCAAGCTCATGTCTTGGGTTGTTGTTTTTAATATTACGACCCTATGTTCTTTTATAATGATGCAAACTATTTTCCTCCTACTCAAAACATGCACACAGTATGACGCTGCTACCCGGTACTTTTTCGTTGACATAGTATTTGCTGGCTTGCATGCTTAACCCTAGCCCCAATGTGTGTTGTTGGTAATATATCTTTTTATGTTTTTTTTACAAAAATGGCTCAGTGTTGCAATGAAATGATGACAGCGGTGATCCCTGTGAACTCATAACCTGTTATTTAAACTTGGGATTTACAAATCCAAGTCAGAATAATTTAATGTACATTTATTGATACATATTTAAATGAGACAGACTGTGTTTATGATGAAGTTTATAACAAAAGAATAAATGTTATTTTACATTTTATGAAATAATATTTTGTCAAAAGTTATTTAAACCCTTATCAATAATCAGTGGGATTTTTTTATTTGCATTTCAATAAACCCTTTATTTTATGGAAATTATATCTTTGAGATACATCATTGTTAAGGAGTTCCAGGTGTTTGGGGTTGGAATAATCAGTCAATATAGCTATAGATAAACCAATATAAACCTGAATCGGTCAGAGGTCTAGATAACACTGGGCTTAACCTTAACGGCTTAAAATTCCAGTCTGTGTCGAGAAGTCTACGCTCTAATAATCAATCATTACTGACAGTTCCTCAGACACGACTTAAGAGGAAAGGAGATCAGGCCTTCTCTGTTGTTGCTCCAATTCTGTGGAACCATTTACCTCTTCAAATTAAATCCGCCCATGCCTGGATCATTTTAAAACGTTTCTTAAATTTTTATTCTTTTAAATGAAGCAGTGTTTTTACATTCTGTTTGGTTGGTGTTGTTATCTTTTCTGTAAAGCACTTTGGTGCAGTTTTATACCTGTTTTTAAATTGCTATATATAAATAAATTTGACATTGACATTGACATTAACTATCCGCTTTAGGTTTTAAAGAAAACAGGGGAAAATATCTACAAAAGATTATATTATTTTTAAAATGTGTTTTGTGTTGAGCAAAATTTGATCATTTTGGTTATCCTACACACCCAAAATAGGAGGAGTTTTCATCAGACAGCAGAATTAAAAAAAAGCTGTTTATGCAATGCATTAAAATATTTAGATTTAACTTTACATTCATATCAAATTCAGCTGCAATTCTAATTCGAAATGTTTCACATAAAGGTTGTACTTTTTTGAATTTCAGCTGTTTTATTTTCCCTGTGTCCAGAATTTGATTAAGTTCTCAAAACACTTGAAATTTGAATGATGAACCCTCTTTATTTGTTTATTACTGTTGCTTAGCACTTGAGGTCCATTTAACTTTATGGCCATGTTACTTACTGTACAGTGAATTTTAACTGCTCCAATTCTGCTTTTTAGTTTCTGTTCTACTAAATATATGTTAAGATATTACAGACAAGGCAAAAATCCACGATAAGCTATGTCTTGTTTTCTAAGCTGTTAAGCAGGAAATATTTTGAAGGAATAAGTCGACTGGGTTTAACTAAACACCAAAATTATGTCCGTGTGAAATCCTTCTACCTTACGCTGGTGGAGATTCTCCTGCTAACTTACCTCTTTAACTGCTCCTACAGATATGTACACAAACTTCTTACGTCCTTAAAGCCTTAAAGTGCTGCTGCTCCTGCTGCTGCTGCTTCTCATCTCTGGCTTTGGTTAAATCTGGCTGCTAGGCAACAGGGCAAGCAATGCAATTGTGTGCTTGAAAGGGCTGCTCTGGCTCTATTGCTAATTCAAAGTGTTTGTTTGTATTGTGCTTCAGAAAAATGCCAGTGGTTGAAAAGACAGCCCTTGTCAAATGGCAGGTAAAGTAAAAACGCATGAAGCGTATCTCCACTACATGATAATAGTTAAATATTTTTACACTTAGAGTACTTTAAGAAGCTGTATTTTACAAGTTTGGTGTCCGTTTCTTGGTTTTGATTTTCTCTAGAAAGGCGAGATGAGCAACTTTGAGTATTTAATGCACCTGAACACTATTGCTGGAAGGACATACAATGATTTGATGCAGTATCCAGTTTTCCCCTGGATCGTGGCTGACTATCAATCAGAGGTAGAAACCAATACATGGTACTGCTGTTTTAGACCAGGGGTCTGCAAACTGAGGCTTTTTGGCTTCAGTCCCTCTCCTTTAACTTTGAACAGAAATAACATGAACTGAAAAAGTGTTTTACTATCAAGCTCTTTCCTTTCTGCTAATAGTTTTCCCAAAAAAAGTAATATTTAAAGAATGACTGATCTGTGTAATTTATTTCTGATTGTTTTATTAATGACCCTTTGGTTTATAATCATTGCAGTTCCCCATTCTTACACATTTTTATCATGCATTGGTTTTAACTAATTTCTATCATCAATAGACACTGGATCTGTCGAATGCCTCAACTTTCCGTGACTTGTCCAAGCCAATGGGAGCTCAGACAGAGAAGAGGAAACAGATGTTTGTGGAGAGATATGAAGAGGTGGAAAACACAGAGGATGAAGGTGTCTTTACTTTTTGTTCTTCTTCTTCTTCCTTTTTTTTTTCTTTACTGTTTTAATATGGCTGTCTCTCACTTACAGCTTTGTCAACACGTTGCCACTACTGTACCCACTACTCCTCTGCCATCATTGTGGCCTCCTTCCTCGTAAGAATGGAGCCCTTTTCCCACACTTTTAAGGCACTTCAGGTGAGGCCAAACATATATGGGAAGGTTGAAATTGAGAATTTCACGTTCTTTACACCTATAAGCTCACATGATACAATGCAACAAACAAATTAGAAAGTTTTGAGTTTTTATATATCTAGAAGCAGCTGATCCTTTAAAGTAATTTAACAAATTTGAAAAAAAGTGCTCAGACTTTCACTTTTCTTCTAAATGCACATATTTCATTTAACATAAACTGCTCCTGTCAATTGTATTTATAACCGTTTCACTTTGTCAAATGTTTTTCAAAATAAAAAGACTCAAAGAGGCCGGGCAATAAAACAGTAACAACGCATATTGCTATCAACAGCTAGTCATAATCAACAGAAAATAAATAGCATGTTCTGTAATGCTGCTGAAATCTGATGACAGCCACATGGGATTCTGGAGGATGAAGGTAAAATCCTTTACTCTCAACCTCTCCCGGCCAAGGAAGGTAAAGTGGCAGG
This sequence comes from Cyprinodon variegatus, assembly GCF_000732505.1. Taxonomy (NCBI): domain Eukaryota; kingdom Metazoa; phylum Chordata; class Actinopteri; order Cyprinodontiformes; family Cyprinodontidae; genus Cyprinodon; species Cyprinodon variegatus. The sequence goes on along the minus strand of NW_015150610.1, from coordinate 362,952 downwards.
GATGGCCTGTAGCAGGCATGCCACTGTGACACTATGGCCGTTTCTCAATTCACGAGAACGCGAGTACGTACTCGCGTCAAGTCCGTTCTTGGCGAGAACGCAGGAAGATCGGACTTGACGAGAACGCGAGCACGCAAGCACGTATGTGTATTGGAACAGAAGCGTACTCGTGACGTCATCACATGCAATGTTCTTAAGCGTTTCTTTAACAGTCAAAACTATTTATTCCCTACACAAAACATTTTGAAAACAATATTTTTAATTTCTAAAGCTTAAAAAACATTTTAAAAAATTACAGAAATTGGCCGAATTAAAGTAAAAAAACCGCCATCAGAACGAGCGGTAGTTCACACATAACTAGACAGAGAGAAGTGCACTACAGACGGGGTAAATTTAGCCCTGGCTGCGGTTACCCTCAGAGGTCTGCTGGTCACTCTGGTCCGCTCAACGTCGGACTTTTTTTTTAAATTTTGCACTAACTCTGTAAACAGGCCACACAGGGAGGCTTAAATGTATAATGTTATCGCCTCAAACGATTTCAAAACGTACTTTTGAAGAACAACAGCAGCAGAAAAGGGAATGTTTAACTTACCACTGTGGGCGCTGTCTCGAATCAAGCTGCGGCCGCGGGGCATTCTGGGGAAGCGGTCAGTTTGAAGAGCGCACAAGTCTGCTCTGATGCATGCTTGATAAAGAGGGCGGGGTGAGAACAACATCCGGGGATTTGGTGCGTTCTCGATCTGGCGTTCTCGAGAATTGGAACGGTACTCGGGCTGAGGCTGATGACGTGTAACGAGTACACGAGCACACGAGAACGCTCAAGAACGCATATTGAGAAACGGCCTATCATTCTAAACTTCTGAAACTGTCAAATAATTATTAAAGGTATCTTTGGTCTTAAGACATTACCAACTTCCATCCTTAACCCTTCCTCACTGTGTGACATAAGACCCTTTCTCCAAAATCTCCTCACAATCATTGTTTTCAATGCAGCTGACAATTGTATAGAACCAGCATTAATTTAGTACACAATAGTGTGTGGTTCTTCTAGTAAAAAGGTATAAAAGTACTCATACTTGTGCAAGACTTTACATCCATTTTTAAATAATAGTATCAAAGGCGATAAAGATTACAAGGAAAGCTTTAAACAATTTAAGAGAAATAAAATTAATTGCAATAAATATTGTCTACTTGACTTAATTATAAGTTGCTGTAATAGTAAATTATATACAGAAAACAAGTATACAATTATCTGCATGTTTTGTTTGGATTAATGGAACATTTGAAGTCTGTTTTGTGTTGTCTTCGAAACAAAGTGCTCTGGATTCTTATTGACATTCATCATCATGTTATTTTTAAAGTTATTTTCCAACATTAGTTTGCTAATACCATGGATTTAATATAAGCAATTTTCAACCGTCTACTTTTTAGTCTGAAAGCAAATTATAGATATTTTTAATATATATGCAAATAATTACAAACAGCACATAAAAGAAGCCCATCCAAATAGCCACAGATGTTGGCAATTGAAAGTCGAGCATCCGGTTGATTATAATGAAAAGGCATGCATATTTGATAGTCTGAATAAAGCAATAAAGATGTTCATCTGGTGAACTGGGAAGCCTTTTTGTCTTCTAAAGCACATAACGGGCTTGCAGTAATATCCATAACTGAATTTGCATCTTTAACTGAGTTTACTGCTGTATATGCTATTTTCATTCATTGAGGTAATTGTTTTATTTCAAATTACATTCCTTCTCATGAGATTTGCATTGGAATTATAGAATTTTACATGATGATGAAAAGCGTTCTTCTAATAGCAGCACATATCCAGTGCTTATGTGAACAATGTAATATTTGGTTCATTTCAGAAAATTACACTGTTTCACTTTTTTTTTTCAGCTTGCCTGTCTTAAAGTTGAACCTGGCAGCGTGCTGGATGTCTGACAGTGGTATTTTTCATCCCATCACAGGGAGGGTTTGATATCCCTGAACGGATGTTCTACAGCATAAGAAAAGAGTGGGAGTCTTCCTCCAGGGACAACATGGGAGACGTCAGGGAACTGATACCAGAGTTCTTCTACCTGCCAGACTTTCTGCTGAACTCCAACCACATCCAGCTGGGTCAGGCTCTTAAACGCTTCTCTTTGTTTACAATACCAAACCTACATGTGTTGTTTCTTGATTTTAAAAGGCAGGGGGCTAAACGTGTAAAATATTAAGGCATCAGAGAAGTTTCATCAACTTATTCAAACTTTTGTTATTGGTTGCAGAAATTTGTCAACAGATATAATTTTGAGCTTTTGGTCTTTTTAAATTTTCTTTTAACACAACCTTGATCATCATTTAAGTTGTTTTTTTTTTGTTTTATATATTTTCATAGTAATATTGGATACATGTGCTAATGAAGATTCTGTCTTTCAGGTCATAGTCATTTCAAAGAAACAAAAAAGTTAAAAAATAAACCACTGGACTTTTTTTTTCCAAGTTTGAAGGCGTTTATTTTCCCATCCAGGAAGCTTTCTCAATTTAAGTTCAAAAGACATTTTCCGTTCACTCACTCATGAAAGACACTGAATGGGATGCTAAATATATTTTAATTAATTCAAACAATAACATACATTTTTGAACTGTCTCACAAAGCTCACATTTGCTCCAAATGTTGACGTGTCATTTTTGATTTTGTACCAAAGTGAATCGGATATGGTAAATTAACACAAATAGATTGGTCAGAGACTGCAGTAGATATACCCTATCAAAGATGTTTTAAAAAGTATATAAGGAAATAACACTGTTGGAATACTATTAGTCAGTTTAAACTACAGGTAAATAGAACAGATATATTCAAACCCAGACATGATGTCAAAAAGCCATTGATTTTTTTGCCTATAATATACAGCATATGATCAAAAGAGAACCAAATTATCACAGGATAGCAACCATATATCAAAAATGTCTTCATATTCCCTAAATCAATTGGATATTGCACTGTGAACAACATAAAATTGTAATGGAGAGTAAGATTAGGTCTAAGCTTTAGATTTAAACCCCAGAAACCTAATTTTAAATCCATGATCAGGCTACATTTTAGAATAACTGTGTGTTTACATCTGCATTTAACACAGTTTGCTACAAAGATTTTGCAGCTAATAAGCTTGAAACAGCATTAAAAGGCAGCAGCAAACACAAACAGGCTTTACTTATATATAGTGAGCTTCATCACTTGCATAAAAATCATACTTCTTTTATGAGCTACATTCATTTTAGGTATGAGCACTTTAAGGCTTTAGAAGACAAATAGATCCAATTTCTAACAGATTTGCTCTGAGCCAGCAGTACAAGCTAGGTGTAAAAACAGAGTAGATATAGTTACTGGGAACAAAAGCTCTTTCACTGTGAGAAGGTAAGGATTGAAAACAGAAGCAATGGGCCAAAGGGATCAGTGGCAGAGAAAAGGAAGTTATTGGTAGAAATGTCTGAGCCATTGGGCGCTATTAAGAAACACATAACAACAACACATGCCTTCCCCCCTCTCTCTAACCCTGTTTACTGTCTGCCGACTTTTGAAAGATATAAAAAGCGAAAGTCAATAGAACCTCAAAGAAAGAGCTTGACCAATGGAATCTATAATCTGATTTTCTTTTATAAATTAAGAAAGATTGACTCTAAAATAATGGCAGTGGTGTCACTGAGATAAAAATCTTTACTTTAGGAAATACTCAGATGGTGATGCTCTGTACAGAATCAGATCTTTTGTTTTCTATCACAGACATCACTCTTCTCTCCATGGACACCAAACTAGGCCACCACTAAAATGTAGAGTGGTTGCTGTTATTAAAATACAAATTATAAAAAAAAAAACACACCCCAAAACCAACAGGGAAAAATCTTTTCAAATTACAGGAAACAGCCCGACCAAACATCGTTGTAGACATATTTTATTAACATAATTGTTTTTCTATGTCCTGTTATGGTTTTTGAAAGTTACACCCACATAAATGAGTCTAAGCATCTTCCTTTTCATGTTTTAAAACTCAGTTCTATTCAGTTCATTTATATAGCTCCAATTGGCTTGTTGCACCAGGCAACGTAAATGTACTTCCACAATCCTATGTATGATGCTGTTCATTTCCGGGGCTGAAAACAATGCTGCAGTTTTACACCCGCTGCCTTCAGGACCTGCTTAAAGTGTTTATTAACAACGTTATTTCCTTTATTTGGGGTTTATCATCCCACAACACAAAAACATGCAAAATTGCAAACTTTGATTTTAATGAATGCCTCACCCTCAAAGATCTTAGCAACTTAGCTGTGAAAGCATCATGCCAAAAAAAAAAAAAAAAAACACTATACACAAAAAAAATCATATGTATAGTTTTTAAGCATTTATTTGGTTAAAATGCTTACTTAACTTTGAATACTACATGCACATGTTATTACAGAAGTTGCATTTGTTTTCTAATACCACCAACCACTGTGTTGGAGGTGAAGGGTAGTTTTCTCACCACATGCCCATACGTCATCAGGATGATTTAAGTAAATGTTACATAGCCTTTCAGAGTAATGGAAAACAAAGCACAAAAATACCTAGGATTCCTTTTACTGACGTAAAAATAGTCCCAACTATTTAAACCCCTTGATTTTCAATGGAAAAGGGATTAGTCTTAAATAGTTAAACACTTTCTAACACACGATCTCTAAAGCACAACAGAAAAAAAACATTTGCAAATACAAACCTCAGACTATTCCCAATCTCTTTGGACTTTAACTGAACTTGTGTGCTTGAGTTAGATGAGACTGAAGTCCGCATCACACCGCTTAGTATCTTGCCATGTAAACCGGTGTATTAAAAACATGTCACATAGGTCTAAAGATGAAGAAATCAAGGTACTATAAGGAAAATCAAGCCCTCTTGTCTTTACCTATGAAACTTTTAAATTGTAAACTTAAATTCCATTGGTTCGGAATAATGTGTCTATATTGGGATCAGTGGTGTGGAATTAACTGTTGTGATGTGGTGTGAGTGGGTATCTTGCTTTTTCATGAATTAAGCATGTCGCTCTTTTTTTGATTAAAAACTGACCATCTGGGAATGACATGTATTTGTCATAAACGTGTCCTGTTCTCAGAAGAAGGTCAGGTTTTATTAGTGTAAAAGTCCTACAGTCTAAGGTAAAGAAAGCCTTTCATCAATTTTGCCTGCCTGATACAGGAATGTTGTGTTTTAGTCACGACTGTAAAATTTGAGTTGCAGTTGTGCTGATTGTGTTATAGTGATATAAATGTGGCTTTTGAATAGTGCAGGTCAGTTTGCAAAATACCAATGACAGTCTGGGTTTTGTGGCGATAACATTTCATTTGCTGCAGTGTAGTAGTATGAAGGCAATGTGAGTGTGTCATTCTCTCTACTAAGCACAGGAAAGGCTTTAATTCGACAAGGTTATAAGGCTAAGCCTTTTGACAAGAAACACTACAGGTGGCATTGGTGTTCAACTGAGGCTATAAAAATGCACTATATGTGTAGCGTTTAGTATGGAGGATCTAGTTTACGTGGTATTATGGACTCTTTGAAGTATTAGAAGATATGGTTCTAGATAAGTGTATAGACCTCCATAAGTAAAATTTAAAAAAGGATCATTATTGGATCTCTCAAAGGTTGATAACCCTAAGCAATAACCAAAGGTTGATTGCTCTTCAAAAAAAGTTTCAAAGTGAGATTATGCATCTCCAATAAAAGAGGAATTTCTTTGAATGCTTTTCTCATATTTTCACCAGATTTGCATATAAATGCGTCAAATATGATGTACATTAGGTTCTGTTTCATGAATATACAAAATCCAAATAATGTTTTACATTAGTATTCTTGGCATTATTTTCTACATTGACAGACTGTTTTAAACATGTTTTACATCTTTTTATAAAGCTGCACAGTTTGCAGTTAGGCTCCCACTGTGTGATGTGATATGTCTACATGATTTCAGGTTGTATGGAGGACGGTACTGCTCTGGGAGATGTTGAACTGCCTCCTTGGGCGAAAGGTGACCCCCAGGAGTTCATTAGGATCCATCGAGAGGTCAGTAACACCTGACCTCACTAGGCTCCTTTGTTCCCATTGGTCAGCCTGACCAGTTCTTAGTGAGACTTTTCCCAAAAGGCCCTAATGTTTGTCAATACAGTCTGATTTATTTAGAAAGAAAGTTCTCCATTTTGGTATCTCTAAACAAATGTCCACTGTATACATGACAGCATAGATGTTTGCCCTCATTCTTTCAGCAACACTAGAAGAGCTTTTTCCTAACAGCCACGGTTTTATTCTTTAGATTCTTTCAGCTGTGTTGTGAATATGATCAGTGTTGTTCTAAATAGCCATGTTTGTAAGGTTTGGATTCTGACAGCTTTGCTATTTAAAGTGATTCATGCAGGCACAAGGATTCTCTTTTTTCATAAAGCCATTATTTCAGCTGTTAATTGGCTGAATGTTCTTTCTTTTCTTCTCTGTCAGACTCTTTTATTGTGTATCTTTGTTGCTATGATTTTTTTGTGTGTGTGACCCTCCCTGTTTTCACTCCTGAGGCATCTATGATGCTTATCACTCTATAATCTACTGAACCTCTCATATTCTCTAACATTCTCATAAAATTAGTGACTTCAGAAGATTGTTTTTTTTTTCTCCCACAGACAAATTAACTCAGGACAAAATATCCTTGTTATGTTTTCTTTTTCAGAATGGGTTTATTACAGCAAGGATGTAGCTGGTCATAATGCCCACTTTCCCTTATTAACTCCTCGAAACCAATCTCTGGCTAATTCCAGCCAAATCATTCTCTAATTCCAACATGAAGACAAGCTCATAACACAGCTCTTAAGCCTTCTCCAGTTTCTGGACTGCTAAATTGACTTTTAGAAGAAATCATTGTGCACCTGTATAATATAATCGCCTTCACTATTGCAAAGAATTCTTGCATGGAGTAAACTTTGATATTACAAATGTGCGTTGTGTTGTTTTGTCCCACAATGATTCTTATGTCTGCAGATTGCATCAGTTCTTCTGTAATATGGCTTAACTAGTTGCTTGCTGTACTCCAACTCCTGCTAGGCCCTGGAAAGTGACTATGTGAGCTCTCGCCTCCACCTGTGGATCGACCTGATCTTTGGTTACAGACAACAAGGTTCAGCTGCAGTGGAAAGTGTGAATACTTTCCACCCTTATTTCTATGCCCAGAGAGGACGACAATATGCAAAAGACCCCATGATCAAGAGTACAATCTTAGGATATGTTAGCAACTTTGGCCAAATTCCCAGACAGGTAACAACACTATATTATATCTACTTATTTCTTGCTTGTAATAATTCATGCATATTGTTTTTTTGCAAATAGAATGTCTTTGTGGTTCATATTTTATACTGTTCCGGCAGCTTTTTACCAAGCCTCATCCTCCTCGCAGTGGTTCAAAGAAAGATGGGTCTTCGCCCTCTCATCCGACTCCATTTTTTTTCCAACTGGATAAACTAAAGACATCTGCAGAACCGTTCAGAGGTACAGCTATACAACCATAGTCAGGTCAGGTGGGCTGTAAGCTTTAGGAGCAGATTGGGTTTGGGCTTGTGTTATTATGAATGTCGTGCTTGCTTTTGCTTCAGAGGAAATTGTATTTAATTGTCATAATTTACTTTTAAAGTAGGAATAAAAGTGTTGGCACTCTTGTCTGTGCTCAGTAATTTCCTTTGGGTACTAATTAAAATTTGCTGATGCTTGTTGCTCCAAATTTGTATGTTTTTTTTTTGTTTGACTGTTTTGTCAGGAAAAGGCTTCAAGTTTCAGCAAAATCAGTTATCCCAGTGTCCACTGCATTTCTTTAAAGTCTGTCCACAGATTTCTGTTGATCTTTAGGTCAGGTTATTGTACCCTTTTTTTAGGAAACATTTTAAATTGGACCAGGGGACCATCTTGCATCTTTGTATATAACGTGAGGAAAGGGGGTTAAAGTCAACCACTCCTATAAAGTCTCTGAACTGCAAAGTGAGATGAACTTGGAGCTTCAGAGAAGAAATTTCTGACGCCACGAAAAAACACAACACAGTGTCCTGCTTAAATTAAGTGTGAAAGGGGTCCGAACCCTGGGTCGGTCTCTGTAGCTGTAGAACAAAACTTAAAGAGACACATAAAAAAGCGGTCAGATTTTTTTTTTTTGGGGGGGATGGTTTTGCTAAATTACTCTTAACCTGAAGCCAAGAAGAGTTTGACAAATTTGCATTATTTAAAAAAAAAAGCAGACGTTTTCTTTTCCATTACCTTAGTCTGGGAAAAAAAATCATTTTTTTTGTTAACATCAAAAAAATTCTTTCTGCAGAAAGGTTGTGAAAATGAGTAAAAATGTCTTAAATTATGTATGTTTACCCTTAATTTGAGTTGGAAGATAAGTTGATCTGCAAATGGGATGAGCATTTTAACCATTAAAATAAGATAATTAGATATGATGCACTTGAAATAAGTGACTGCAGTTGTTTTTGTAATTCTAATAGTCAATTATTTTATTCCATTGACGAAGGGTCTCACTTATCACCAAGAAAGAAAATCACTCATTTTCAGAAAAAAATGACTTACTTATATTTACATTTTTTGCAGCATATTTTTAGCCTTCTTTGTTACTTCTTTAGCCTTTAATGACCCATGGACCGCACCTTGGATATATTCTGCATGATATAATGAAACTAAATCTATCTTTGTTGAATATACTATATATCAGTGTATTTGCCGTACCTCTTTTAATTTTAACCTTACCATTATGTCTGTTATTATACACTGGATATACTCAGGTCTCAGGGGAATGATTGAAATGCATCGAGAATGCACATAGATTAATTTATCCTACAGAAGGGTGGAAGGAGCTGTCTGTTGTAGCTACAATATGGAGATGACTCTTCAGCTGAGCTCTATTTAATAATCTGAATATCCCTACAGGCCCACTGAGAGAGAGGAGATGAATCTGTGAATGCTTAGGGAGAGATTCCTGCATATTACATTTCATATTAAATCTTGGAGTGTCTGATCTGATCAATAAGGAGATGGAGATGAATAGGAGGAAGAACACTAAGATCAGTGCAGACGGAGGTTCTTTCTAGGGACTTTAGACATGGATCTGGTAAATTGATCTAATGATTTCGGCCTTTTCCAGCTCATATAGGTCAGTTAGAGACACCATTACTGCCTCTAAGTTTCCTCACTAACACCTGCTTGCTTTAATTCTGTGTAGGATGCAGGCAGCCCCTATTACAAAGCCTTTGCATCTTGTTTTAATTATCTAATTTTCTCTGGTCAGGTTAATAAAATTCTTTACAAGTTCATGGACCTTCTGAACTTTTTAATGTGATGCTTTTGAAGAGCTTTTGATTTTATTTGGCCATATGAGTTCACAGATTACAGTACAGAATCTCACCTATAATATAATCACTTTACATTTACTCTTTACTTCATAACACTATGCTCAGCAAAACAACGGGTGGTTTTATAAAAAAAAAAAAAAAATCAAGTCATTCTTCTCTTAATGATGGAACCATTGTTATTGCAGAGTTGCCAAGAGGTCCAGTAGGTCAGATATTATGTCTGGAAAAAGAAGTCCTGGTCCTGGAGAAAAACCGGTTACTGGTGTTGCCTTCATCTGCCTGCTTCTTCAGCTGGGGATTCCCAGACAACAGCTGCGCCTTCGGAAACTATGCTACAGAGAAGGTGTGTTCTGTATTGCACAGTGGCCTTAAAGTAATGTTTCAGTGTCAGTCAACATTGTTTTTTTATTAACTTTATCGACTCCTGACAGCAGTTATAATGAATCGGATTTCCAAATTAAACTTCACTGTAGGATTTTCTCTAAAGAATATGCTAATTTTCATCATTTAGTTAAGCTCTTTTAACACTAGGGCACGAAGGAATCACATTTAACTCTTTCTACAAAGATATTCATCAGGGCAAGGATGTCCTTCAATTCGTATTTTAATTGGATTGTGTATAAAATGTTGCATTAAAGGTGGAAGGTGATTTGGAAGATTTTATAATTTAGAAAGATACAGAAATCTTGCCTTTTAGAAGGTGTCTGCACACCTTTGTAAAGCCATGGCTTACGGTTATTTGATTTGTATAAGTTGAGTGATGCATTTCCTGCATGTCTGACTTACATGCTATGGCAACCTCTTACAATATAAAAACACCCTTTTCTGGTTTGCGATAGAGATTTGAAATGAAAAAACCTTACAGTTACCGTACTGTTACAGAATCCTTTACATAAAGATGTTTTACACTTAATCATAGATAAATGAGCTTGATAAAGACAGCAGGCACAGCAACATAAAAGATCTCATGATTTCAGAAATATTTAAATTCTTCTAATCAGCTCCACTCAATGCCAGCTCAATGGCATGAGTTTTTAGATTATTCTTTCCTTTTTTTATTGGCTTTGTTTGTCTTGGCCGTTATCCTATGAGGTGATAAAATAGCAAGATTAATTGACTATAAAAATACAAAAATGATAGAACAATAATTGAACGCGTAATAAAAAATATCTAAAACATAAAATGAGGGTTTAAGAAATCCAATTTATTACCATAATTGCACTTTCTAATTGGAACTAATTTACTGATATTACATAAGTTCCAGAGGTTGCTCTTCATGCTGAAATTATTAGGAGAAAATATATAGACATCTTTCATACAATAGGAATGTTTAATGGCTGGGTAGATGATTTGGTATGGAGGTTTTCTGTATCCACCCTACATACAGCAGCATTTAGGATCTTTTTGTAAAGATGTAGATTCATACATATAGGAAACATTATTCCAATGGACTTGACATCATAAAGAACCACTCTGTCTTTATTCAAGATGCATAAAGCTGTGCATGTGAATTTTCTACTAATTATGACAAAAGAGAAAAACATGTAGTTAAAGAATACTATAGTTATTTTAAAAAGCTAGCATACGGTGGAAGACTTGCTAATAAACATCATGGATATATATATATATCTCATATTATGTTTGGTGGCATGTGAGTTGACCCTTTTCATATCCTCTTTTTTCCATAAACCTGAAATCAATTGTTATTATTCATCTTTTACTGGGCTGTGTATAAAAATCTCTCTTTGAAATATTGAAAAAAGGTCCGCTGATTGATTCAGCAAACCAGATGAGAGTTTATATGAAAACTCCTCTCAGAAAATAAAGTATAATCTTAACAGTGTTTTTTCTTTTTATGGAAAACTAATAGTATCAGTTTTTGATTTTAGATACAGGAAAGGTTTAGCTAATGAGAAACTGTATGTATCTTAGTGTAGACAAATTCAGATTAGGTTTGACATTTAGAGCTATGATAATGATTACCTTTTTATTTGCATTTGGACAATCCAGAAAATGTAATCAACCTATTCCATGGGAAGAGGCATTATTATAGAAAAGAAGCAAGTTTTCACCTTGATTAAATATATTTCAACAGGGATTGCAAATAAATAATACACTGGTATATAAAGCAAATTGCATTTTCTTTTACATACTGTAAAGATCCAATAAATTATAATCCACTGTATTATTGCTAAATCCTTTTTTTTATCCTTAAAAAACATCCCTATACACATAGTAAAGCTATTATTTTACTTTTATACATTCATCTTTAATGGGTTTAAATTTTCTTTGATGATAGGTAGTCTCACAATGTGTTCCAATAATGTTCATTTTTGATTATTTAGTATCAATAACAGAGGAATGAATTTTTTCCATCAGTACTTTGCAGTAAGTGAGGGTTTGTGTGACTGGGGTGAAACGCTGTGCGCCGTCTGCCCCAACGCTACCACCATCATCACCGCTGGAAGCAGCACTGTTGTTTGTGTGTGGGAAGTGGCCATCAGCAAGGACAAACTCACTCACATGAGACTCAGACAGGTGAATCCGTCTGCCTGTTTTTACACTCTGGGAAAGTGGCAGTGCTTTATTCTCACTCTCTTGTGTTTCATAGCCCTTATACGGTCACACAGATGCTGTAACATGCCTTGCTGTGTCTGAGAGCCACAGCTTGATTGTGAGCGGCTCCCTTGACCTCACCTGCATCCTGTGGGATTTGGAGGAGCTGAGTTATGTCACCCAGTTAGTAGGACACACAAGCAGCATCTCTGCACTGGCTATTAATGATCTCACCGTAAGTCTTCTCTCTCTATCTGTTGTCATGGAGAAGGGAGGAAAACCTCCACGCTGACAGCAAGCATACCCTGTATGTGTTTTGTGCACTCCTGTGTGTATGTCTCTGAATATCAACACCTTGATTCTTTGTCCAAGGGTGAGATTGTGTCCTGTGCGGGACCTTTGCTTTACCTATGGACCATGAAGGGACAGCTGCTGGCATGCACTGGAACTTCCTCCGGACCTGAAGCAGACATCCTGTGTGTCACTTTCACACAGCGACTTGAGTGGGATTCCAGGAATGTTATTGTCACTGGATGTGCTGATGGCATTATTCGGGTAAGTTCTGACGGCATAATGCTCTGCAGCAGTATCTATACCCCTTGCATGACGTTTAAATAAACAAACGGCAACATGAAGATCAAGGAAGACAGCAGACAGAGCAAGAGTACATTTGGGCAGGGATATACAGCAGGCTTAGGTTATAAAATGGATTTAACTCCAGTGAGATAATTTATTAAGAGAACAACTATTATTAGAGCAATCTACAAATCTGGCAACTGTGGAAGAGACAGTGTTTGCAGTTTTACATGCAGTAGGTTATGTGTGACATTGATTGTGAAACTGGACCTGGAGTCTAAAAACCTCTACAGAAATAAAACATTAAGGATAATTACGGTGTATCATATTTTTTATACTATTAAAATATATAAAAAAAACACCACTTATATATGGATAAAAAGAGAATAGGTTGGTTGTTGCTGTTGTAATCAACCTAATTTATGTGCTAATAAAAAATTTATTTATAGAGGAGTTTGACCCTCAGAACATAACTAGAATGGATACATCACCCAGAGGTTCAAAGGTTTTGGAGCCTCTGATGGAGGAGGAGCAGCATACGTCTGGAAGCTTCTCTGGACAAATAACATTTTTATCTTTCACCTACATGCAAAGACTCAATGTAGTAAAAACAGTACATCACCCTCAATAGATGCTCTCTTTGCTAAACCATAGACGTGGCAGCATTATGATGTAGGGATGTTTTTATTTAGCAGGGTCAGGGAAACTGACCAAAGTAAAAAAAAAAAAAAGATAATAATATTATATAAAGCAACATGCAGTTCATGACAGTCCTGAAAGAAAAGGGTGCTGCAGGCTGGGGCAGAGGTTCAGTTAGTTGTTAAATATACAGCCAGAGCTGCAATCAAGTCGCTTGAATCGAATGATGTTTTAAAATGGCCTAGTTAAAGCCCAGATCTAAATCCAGTTTCAAATCGGAGGCAATGTAGCTGAGTCAGATTAAATCTTTCCATTTAATCTCACTGAGCTAAATTTTAAAAAATGACTGAAGATATCACTTTTTTGACATTTAAAGCAAAAGGTCTCCTCCCAGAAAACTTACAGGCCAAAAACTATTGATGGAAGCTGACTAAAAATGCATGTCTGAATTTTTAGGTTATTATTTGCTAAAAGTTTTGAAAACTTTGTATAATGTCTCCACCTTCATGAAAGCATTAAGGTATGTTGGTTTAATATGACAAAATGTGAAGAAGTTCAAAAGGTATGAATACTTTTGCAGAGCACAGTAAAGTACGTCAGAGTTATTTCCTTTTATATAGTGTATTTTCTACTATTCCGCTATGTAGTCATTACTTTGATATTATCCTCACACATGCCTGCTTGAATGTCCACCGAGGTTATTAATAACAGCATAAAGGTAGCGTGTGTGTCGGCTGAGTGTTTTAACTCAGGATTAATATAAACACATGCTGCTTCCTTCCTCGCAATCAAAGCCACAAAATCTGAATTGTGCTTTACTTGGGGAGTGTGTGTCCATGCCACGTGCACACAATGCATGCACAAACACCACCCTTGATATATCATTACACTGGTGGAGTCAGGTGAGTGCATGAAAGTGTGAGTGTTCTTGTTATTATGTTGAATTATGTCTATAATTTTGCCACTCGTTATGTGTCTCTCATACAGATATGGAGGACAGAGTACACCAGAACACAATTACCTGGCCCTCCAGAAGAGCCCATGTCCCCAGGGCATGACCGGATAGAAAGAGATGGTAATGTTACTGACAGCCCTATAAAGAATGAGCGTGTGTGTTTTATTCATAACGGCTCAGGTAACGTTTGCGGTTGAGTGTAAGAAAGCTCTGAAAACAGCTCATATGCAGCCGTGGAATAAGAGGTCATCCTCATCCTAATTAAATAAATCTTTATGATGGAGTTTAACTGCTCATCTCAGAGCTAACAGCCGTCTTTTCCAGACGAGGGCTCATAGTGCTCACCCTATCCCTCACTAGCATTAGGGCTAGCAAGAATTATGTTGTTATAAAGTTATTAAACATAGAGGCTGTAAACACTGATGAATAATTCTGCTGACGTGCCTGTTTGCATGTGTGTGTGTTTGTATAATTTAGAAAGCAATAATACCAAGATCCAATTTAGCATACGTTGGTTACAGCCTCACGTCACCTCATAGGAGTATTATGCTTTCCAATTACATTGAGACAAGTCTTTACGTAACCCTGAAGCTTTTATATTTGAGGGAATTTTCTCCCTTTTACTGCCCGCTGACTGCAGATGGACAGGCGTTAATGTACAGTTTAATTGTTTTGTGAGGACCTCTGGGTGCCACAACGTTAAGCTTACTTGTTATTTTGGAGTAAGTGGATGCACTCTCTTGATGAATCTGCAGGGAGTGCCTCAGGCCAGGAGAAAGGCTGGAGGAGATGTCTGATGTTATGTGGGGAGTTGAGCAGAGGTCCAAGCTTGTCCCAACGCCGCCCCAATGATAGCCCCGCCATCACTGCTCTGGCCATGTCCAGGTACAGAGCAGACAAACTCTCAGCTGATTATGTTTCTGCTGTGGCTGGTTGCTGTGATCGACACTGTTATTCATACGTTTGGCTGGTTTTGTTTTAAAATAATTTGAATTCAATTGAGAAGTTTGTTTTTGATCAGGAATGAGATGGGCTTCTCAAAAGATGAAAAACAAAATCAAAGGAGCACCATTTCTTTAAAAAAAGTTGGTTATAATCTCTATATTTTTAAAATATCTTATTAAAAATGAAAACTAGGTTTAGGCGTTATAACTATTAAAGCCTTCTGAAAACAGTTGACAGGCTGCCTATTTTCACTGGCATTTCTAGGATTAACCATATTTTTATGCAGTATTGACTGCAGCTTGGGTCTGAGACAAAATAACAAGATAAGGGCCCCCATCCCTCACATTTCGATTTTGTCTGATTGATCTTTAAATTAAGCATTTAGTCCTAAAAATGCAGATTTTGACATTTTTTTTTCAGGGAGCAAAAAACATTTTGATTTGTAAAGCCAGAGATAAAAAGACTCAATGGTGACTATGACTTAAAACCTAAATAATCTAAATAAAATGTTTTTATCCTTTATTTAGGATAAAATACATTTTTATTCATTGGATCCTTGCATTCCAAGTAACTTTGAAATCTTGACATCTGCAAATAGAAATCTTGACAATATTTTTACAAATGTGGCCCTTCTGGCTTTCCATAACTGCTCTAGTTGCAAATGAATCAGAATTCAGCCGAAATTCTTAAAATAAATACTTGCGATACAGCCATTCACTGGAAGAGGCTTTGTTAAACACATTGAGGGAGAAAACTGTTCTGTCTGAATGGGTGAGATTTCCTCAAAAGTAGCCAATCAGAGCCAGCTAACATTCTCTGGTTGGTTCCACTCTCAAAAGTGACAAAAATTTGACATGAGCACAAATAAATATATCTGCACATGAGCAGGAGATAATCTACAAGCGTTTAGAAAGAAAGCCCCAAGTGCAGAGAAGGAGCAAGCACTCATGCTTTAATATATTGGGTAGCTCCTGGTATTAAATCTGTGCACATGAAACATTCAAAATACGCCCAGAGAATAGTTTACATGAGTGTGTTTGAAATAAAACTGCTAATATCTGTATTTATTTCACATGTGCACTTGTGACCACTTAAAAAAAAAAAAAATGTTTTTTTATTTCTGACGTGTGTCGGAATTCTGACTTTATTGGTGGAAGGTACTTCCACAGGGCCCTAATGGCAAATCAGAAGGAGATGATTTAATGGAGCTTAAATATCAAGCCTATGTACAGTTTTGATGTACAAATCTTTAGATTGGGTAAGTAGTCAGCAGACATGGTTTAGTGTATTTAAGTATGGATAAATGAGTTTTGAGACTACAGATGAACTAAAGGTCAATCAAACTGTTGCTTTTAAATCACAAAAAAGTTTTTTCTGATCATTCAAACTGTAATTATCCGTAATGAGGAAAATGAAGACATAATGAAGCCACAGAGTTAAAGAAAAGAGTCTGTTAAAACAGCAGAGCCTAATCTAATATAAGACATTTGCATCTAATCAAGCAGATCCATTTTTTTTTTTTGCAAATACCATAAAAGTCCTCCACCACACTGATAAATCATAAATCAATTTCAGTATAGTGTTTTTTTCATGATTCTTTGTGATAAAAAGCATCTAAATAAATTGGAATCACCTCTATTACCTTTATGGTTATTTTAAAAGTTGACCACCGTTCTTTAAAACCAAACAAAACAAAATTCATATTTATAAAGTGCGCTGTTTACAAAATCTGTTGAAAAGCCAAAGACATCTGATTTGCTCAGTTATAACATATGTGGAACTTTAAATAAATTTTTCTTGAGTAATAAAATGTTTTTAATTTATTTTATGTGAAATCAGGCATTTACCAGAATGCCGTGAAAATGTTCTCCATGCTGTTTGAAGGAAATTCCAGAATGCTTCACAAAATCCCTAATTTCTTCTGTGCAGGACTCATGCGACCCTGCTGGCTGGAGATTCTTGGGGCAGAGTTTTCACATGGATCTGTGAATGATTGGCGTCTGCTGCCCATATTTCTGTTTTCCCATGAGAAAATAGACTTACAGAAAAACTCCTCAACAATCTCAGGTGTCAAACCTGCTGAACAGCGGGAACTGCTTCACGTTCACTGGATTGTAGATGCACTAGTTACAATGGGAGAAGTTACACACAAAACACAATGTTTCCCACTTATAATCATTTTTATTTCTGTTCTTCTCTGTGTAAATAATGCATATCAATGAATGTAAATGAAATAATGAAGCACCATCCTTTGAGATCATTTCTTGTACCTCTGATTGATGGAGATCAAGAACAGACAGGTCGGGCTTCCTTAAATTGAAACCTGATTGATACGGGCAAAGGCTGGCTTGAATAAAAAAAGTACAAATGAAAAATAAAATAATCTTTTGTTGCTATAGCAGGACTGAAAACAGATGATAGTTTAAGTTCATAACAAACTTGGTCAGCTTTAAACTGAAACCAGATTTTGTGAAAAGGAAGCACAAAATATTAAAGTAGTAAAGTAGTTTTCCCAATGAAGAACAACTGATATAAAGTTCTATATTATGTAATTATATGTAGTTTTTCAGGATACTAGAAAACAATGCAAGTTATCATTCTCCTCTTAGATTACTGCTTTGAGGAGTTCAGGATGTTTATCAGATATTTTTCTCAATGTGTTTTTACTTTGCCTGGTAATTTTGTACTTAGGAGAATTTAACTACTTCCTCAGATCATAATTCTTGGTGAAGACGATGAGAAGTTGTGTGTGTGTGGTGGGGGTGGAGTGAGGCGGGGGGTGGGGGGTGTTTGGGTCTTGTTGGGGTATGTTTTATGCTTGTTGCAGATTCTTTGCATGTTTCTGGTTTCCTGAAGACAAACGTCTCTTTAGATCTATCTCTGAGGGAATAACCACAAAATCCTCCTACGATCTCAACCATTTGACAGAAGACTACGTGAAAGTTCACACTTTTTATAACACCACAGATGGGTCAGTTATTAGTTGTTGGGGAAGTTTAAAATGAGCTTAGGATATAAAATGTTTTCCCCAGCTGTGAGCGTCTCACACGACATTGCAGGATCCTCTGCACATGGTAACTCTACAGAGACTGCCTTAATAAAAGAATAAAAGAAAGCCTTAACAAGTCATGTTTACAGTTTCCTTTAAGCCACTCTGGATGGGAGCAGTAAATCTGTGAATGGAGATGCTCTGGATAGTTAACTCCAGAAGGGAATTTCTTCTTTCTTATGCCAAACCGTTGGTATAGAAGTTATACGTTCTTGAAGATTGCCAATCATCTGGGCACATCTACATTTTAATAATCAGGTAACTCTTACAGAGTCTGGAGTCTTGCTTGTGTTATTTCTGTTGTTGTGACTCTCAAGCAAATGAAGCGCTCCTCTTTATCATAGAGGACGGGGTCCCTCTCTTTAACCTTTCTGTGTGTGGCTAATTGTGCTAAGTGGAGTGGCTTAATAGAGTAGAAAATAATCCTCATAATTTTCCCAGAGAGCGGGCATTGACCTTCTCTAAAGACAACAGCCATCTCCATTCTCTCTACACCACTGGTTTTATGATATGAGATGTCAGACCATTGGGTTCCTCAGAATAATTAAATCAAATAAATTATTGCACCTAGGCAGAACCATCTTGTAGCCTAACCCAATTATAATGCACTGTAAAGCTAATTATTAACCATGATTACAATTAGTCTAATTTGAATAAATGTAGTCATTAGTGGGTTCAACCCAGTCAGTGAGTATGAACTGTGGGGGATGAGGGTCCCTCTCACTTGCTAGAGGAGTAGTGTAGATGTGCATCATTCTCTTTCTGCAGACACCTCCACCTTCATCCCATTTTTCACGGTGACCTTCACAAACTGGCCCACACCCTCCACCTTCTCTGTATTAAGTGCTTTCTGGATTTAAAATGTCAGATCCACTTAAAAATATAAATGAAATAATTAACTAAAAAAACAGCAGAGGGTGATTTATTATTTTTCTTTTTTTTATTAGATATTTGCCTGATAACAAGGTTGCTAGATTCATAATATTTTCTGTTTTTTAGAGTAGGGCTAGTAGTTGCACTCACATCTCTTTAAGTTGCTGTCTCCCTGTATGTCAGCACTTTGGGTCTAAATATAAGGCAGAAAACTAGGGCTGCATGTTATACTACACAATCTTATATTTGCAATGTCACTCAACAGAGCATGCATATCATGAAGAACTGCAAGTACTGCCATAAAACATTTTTAACTCATTTTTAACTATCAAAGTGCTTTGTATTAAGGGTATCTAATCCTGCCACATTTATTTGTTGACACTAGTTATTTAAAGCTACATAAACCTAGCAGGAAGATAGGTTAGATCAAGATTAAATTGGACTGGTCAAATAACTCCAATCTCCAAAACATCATAATTTTGTATGTAAATTCTATTTCTTGAACATTTAAGGCAGCATCTTATTTGTGTCAGCCAGCTCTTTGCAAAGACTACATTACGAAAAATGGTTGTAGGAGTTGGTAATCCGATAACGACTGTTTAACACATACTGTGCTGAAAATGGGAAATGGACGAAAGGGATTTAGCACCTTCCTAGTTATGCTGAGAGCTTGTTTACAGTGAGGCAAGGCAAATTTATTTGTATACAGTAGCACAATTCAGTACAAAGACAATGCAAAGTGTAGAGCTAAATTCACCCACCTTCACTGCCAAACACACTCATACACACATGCAAATAGCTAAATGTTGATACCATTTCTCATTAGCGATGGGGTTGTAGATGTAGGGCCATTGCAACATGTTTGTGATAGAGAGAGAGAGCAGCTCAGTAGAAAGAGGACATTCACAAATTAACAGTAGCACAAAAAGGTGCAGTCTAAAAGTGCTGTAGCATAAAGAGCAAACATACTTTAAAAAAGGTGTATTCTATTGGTTTTTATGCATCTTTTCTCATTTAATTACAACACTAATGACATGATCAAATCATTACATGATCCATTTTCTATAGGTTTCACACAGGTTATTGTATCGCCTCTGTCTTCCATTGGCTATGTAGAGTCATCAGCTTCAGTATAAATAATCATTGGCTTCTGGGTAAATGACAACAAAGGCAAACAGAAATTTAAAGGTTTATAAACTAGTGTTTGCATTAAATGTAAATGTTTTGATAAAGAGAAGTTTTTGATTTCTTCCTGTCTAGCCTCCAGGTTTACCATCCAGGTGCAGCTGATTCTGGATGTATACTTAATGAAGATGTCACTAGAGTTTCTGCTGTGGGAAAGACAGCATTTTAACAGAGACTGTCTTTAAAAACTCTAAAACTAATATAATTATAATTATATTATTGCAGCAAAAAGAAAATTTCTTTAGCAGTGAAGGATATGTGCAGTATTCACTTTATTTGTATAAGCCAGGAATATTTTACAGGGATGAGGTGTGCAACATCAAAATTGTAATTCTACATTGAAATTAATGATCTCTTGCAAAACAAATACAGAAAAAAACCTGAAATGCATCCTTTACACCTTAAAAGCTATATAATACTTACAACTGCACCATCTTAAAACCTCATGTCACTGGTTTCAGGTCCTAGGTTACTTCAATATTGATCTGAACTTTTATAAAAAGAGCATTGTCTTTCTTGATACTTCTGAAGACATAAAATTGTCCTACATCTGCTTTAAAAAACACTCCATTTTATTTTATTTTTTGTCTCTAGTGGTCAGCTGCAGCAGAATAACATGGGTTGGGGATTTTCCTCTGTGGGCTTTTTTGTTGACAAAAAGGGAACCAAGCATGCATGTTTTTTCTGTGGTTGTTTCTTATTTAGATTCCTCGGCCTCCTTTGTCTCAATCCTGCTTTTTTAGTAATTGTCTTACTGAAAGACCGGCTGCAGGGATTATCCAGTCTCACTATGAGACCATGTTCAATACACTGTTGTTATAGTGGCATATTAAGCTCCATCTTTTTATAAGCAAAGCAGTAAAAAGTGCATATATATATATATATATATATATATATATATATATATATATATATATATATATATATATATATATATATATATTCAATTTTTTATGAAAATTTTGCTCTATTAGCAGGACTCTATAGCTCATTACTGTATGTGGAGTGAGATATAGTTTTGATGTTTTTAGTCCAGTTAAATTTCCTCTTTATTTTGCTTGTTTTGACTATCAGACACTTACTGACTTTCCACTGTGAGACCAGTGCTTTATGCACATTTTACTGCTACGCTTATAAAAAGATAGAGCTTAATATGCCACTACAAAAGTATATTGAACATGGATACTGGAGTTTTATATATCTTTGCAGCATATCTGTCTCACCATAGAAAGGCAAGGCAGTTTAACTTTGGCTCCAGGTTATACTAACATTTAAATCTACACTTCTACAAATGAAAGACCTCAGACCACAGCATATTTATTAATACTGAGTTTTAATACAGTAATAAGGAATTAACTTCAAAAGCTGATTGTTAAAGTGTCAAGATGGTGCCATAAAAATCTCACGGACAATAGTTTATTCGAGCACAGTCTCATAGGTTTATAGATAGAAGTTAACACTAAATCAGGGCTATAAAAAACAGACTCACAGACCAGCAATGCTATCAAAAAACATAGGCCCAACAAAAAAAAAACCCTTCACTTACCCACAAATGTGGCATCTTTCATTAAAGAAGCTAAATATCATACTCATAGTTCATAAATATGTTCCTGTAGATGCTGCTTTGTTCAGTTGTTGGATGGAAAACTGGACCTCTGCCCTCACCAGGAGGAACCGAGCTGCCAGCTCTATAGCTTTTCTTCCTGGAAGAGGATCTGAGCATACACAGTGTCAGGGCTGGTGGGTGTGGCATCAGGGCCGGAGGAGGCTGGTGGTTCCTGCCTCGGTCGGACCAACTCCAGTTCTGCATACGTCAGGCTGTCTTCTTGTGATACTCGAGACTTTGAAGAGAAAAGGAAAAATGGGAGAGGAATTTAACAGGCAGATACCACAAATGAGGACCAGTCTGTTCAGCATTCCCTGCAAAATATCTGCTCAGCTACAAAAACTATGGCCTCACTGTGTTTTCAGGAGCTTTGGGAACATTTAGTTGACTTGAAAACATTTGCTGCCAAAGGCGTCCTACTCAGCATCCTTAGATCTGCCTAATTGCACTAATCTAATCCATATGTGCATGGGAACTCCAATGCTTCTTGTCAAAACAACATCTTAAGGACAACACTAGCAGAGACAGGGGTGGTTCTTGGTTTGCCCCTGTACATACTCATTTGAGGCTTTTATTGTAGATATAAAGCCAATGAAGCAATCTAAGTAAATAATTGAGTTTCTGAAGCAATACTAAATAGAATTATCAAGCTCATAACTGAATGAGGAGATGGCAATAAACTCTGGTAGACAATCATGCAGTCGTCAAACATATTCCCCCTTGTATGGATTTCAATAATAACTCTGCTCCTGAAGAACAGAATACGAGTAAAAACATGCGTAATGAGGCACTCTCCAACTTTTATGGTGGGTGCTTGTTAAAAGCATCCAGCAGACTGAGTACTTACAGTGGCAGATCTCCTTGGCTGAGTCTTCAACCTTCTGGGCTTCTGCGGCCTCTTTGCTGCAACAGGCGCTGCAAGAAAGATGTGAGAAACTTAATTTAGTGAAAACAACAGCCTGGAGATTTGAATCCACAAATGCTGATGTGTGTTGGAAGTCAGAGTTAAACTGAACTGAGATGTTGTTTAGAGCAGTAAAAAAACAAAAAATCATTTGATCTTTTAGTCTGAGCTTAGATTTAACTGCTGCTCTGTGTCACTAATATATCGCTTTGACCTCTTGCTGCCCTTTGAGACTTTATAATGCCTCCAGCTGTGTTTGGAATGTGACTTGAAACCTAACCTTTAGAAAGAAAGTAGGGAAAACTGAACCAAACTTATTTTTGCAATGGGGTAAATGTGGGAATACACTTAGGGCTGCAAGTGTTTATTTTTAATGTCCATTGCTGTTGAGATTTAAGCTTTTCAACTGAATTTGCAGGGCAAAGAGGCTAAACGCAGAAAGCATAGGGATTATTTCTAAGAAAAGAGCCTCATACCTCTGACTGGTGGCTGAAACAGTGGCTCTTCAGCTAGTCTAGGTGGGGTCACTGGTGGTCCTCTGTCAACCTGCTGTCTCGTCTCTTTTCTCTGTGTTCTTGGTGGAGAACTGGAGCAACTACTGGAGCTGGTAACAGTCTCTCCAGAGCTGGGAAGAGTACACAATGCAAACAAAGATTACCAGGAGTTCTTGGTTTGTCATTTTATTGTATTAAAGATGAAGCCTCCCCCCGCATAAAAAAAGATTATTAATTAATCTTTTTAATTGATTATTAATATTAATAATTGTGGTCCTAAAACTCCATCTCACATTTTTTTCTTGTTTAATCATCTTATTTGTTATGTTATATATGTATTTTTAATAAATTTATTTATTTTAATATCTTTGTTTTGTTTGTCTCGTGTACTGCTCAAACAAATTGCCCCTGGTTGGATTAATAAAGTCTCTGTCTACCCAGATCTACACTGCTGTACCATCTTAATTATAAAAAAAAATCATTTGTGAATGAATTACACGAAAAAAATGATTTCTTTATATATTATCAAATTATCTTTCACACCAAAAATTGTAGATCTTTAATCTAATTTTCAATTCAGTTTGGTTATACAGCTTCATTTCACAACACATGTCATCTCAAGGCACTTTACAGAGACTATTTAACTAGATCATGCAACCAGATTGGTTCAACATTTTCTATCTAAGGAAAACCTGCTGATTGGATTGATTCACTGACTTCTACATAACTCCTGTTTTATTCATTTATTCCATCATGGCATCTCGGAGTACATGCTGATTGATTTAATGAAAAATTACATGACATAGCACTAAAAAAAGGATACTGCACTTTCAGGCAATGTGTCTTTTTCTAATCACAAGTCATGCTGTCATAATTTGTAGAAAGAGTGGCACAAACAGGGATCAGACTTAAAGTGAATTTTAAAAGAGGTTAAAAATGTTTATATATTCAAATTTAGAACCACATGTGGGGTTTTTTCCTGACATCTATCACTGCTGAAAATATTTAACTGCATTTGAAGGATGAGAAGATATTATAGTAACATAAGTGTTACATTGACGTATAAAAAGCTAAAATGGTTACTTCTTTACTTTGCCTTTTAAAACAAGCCTAAATAGTTATGATGATACAATCAGATAAATACAGCTGAATTATTCAGTCACTGATTGTTGAAGTACGTCTTAGAATAATGAGAGTGGTCCATAATTGTTATCTTAGCCATACTTCAACTATGAGAGACAAAATTAAGATAAAACAATGAAGAAATCACATTGTAGTGTAAAATAGAGAGTATGGATGATCCAGAATTGGACTGTGAGAATATCATGGAGTCAGATGGAAGCAAGATAGAACTTTTTGGCACAAACTTTGCTTGTGCTTTTTGGAGGATGAGGAATGCTGAGTTTCGTCCCAAGAACACAATGAGGCATAGAGGTAGAAACATCCTGCTTTAGGGCTGGTTTCCCACAAAAGAGATGGGCCACCTGATCTGCGTTAAGGGAATCAGGAACTGGGTCATATATTGTGAAATTTTAAGCCAAACCTCCTTCCATCAGTGAGAGCAGTGAAGATGCAACGTGGCTGGTTCTTTCAGTATGAAGATGATTCCAAACACTAGTACAATGACGGAGTGGCTCTGTAGAAAGCATTTCAACATCTTAGAGTGGTCGAGCCAGTCTTCAGACAACCCATAGAAAATTTGTGGAGGCAAATAAAAGTCTATGTTGCCTAGCGACAGCATCAAATCATCACTGCTCTAGAGGTGGTCATAGAGGAATGGGTCCAAACACCAACTAAAGTGTGAGAAAAACTGGTGGAGACTTGACTTCTGTTATTGCCAACCAAGTTTATGTTAAAAAGTACTGAGCTGAACCTTTGTCATGACTAAATAAATATTTCCCACTATAATTAACAATTACATTATTTGTAAATAAAACAGTTTGATTTTCTGGATTTTTTTTGTCTCTCATAGTTGAAGTGTACTGAAGATTAAAAACAAATATCTCTATGTTCTTTATAAGTAGGGGTTTCGATTTTGAATGGAAAAAGGTTCCTTGATGGGAAGCGGAACGCCTGCAAACTTGGAAACAAAGTCCAGTGGATTTTTTTTAACTTTTTTGGAATGACTATGACCTGGATGACTGAGAATCTTCACCAACATTTTGCGAGGATATTCTGATGAAGGAAACACAAGTCATCACATTATTTAAAACTCTATTGAAGTTGCAGGTCTTCCTGATGTCATGGAGCAGTACTGGAAAACTAATCTGTAAAACCAAGAGGTCACATTTCCTGATGCTATTTTTTCCTAAATTGGTGGAACATAAATCCCCAAACATGTTAAAGCAAGTTTTCTGATGTATATTGAGAAAGAAAGAAAATACAGTTCAGCGTTAGAAAATGAGCTTCTTCATTACAAAACGCCCGTAACAGAGTTATAATGAGGTCTTTCACACTTTTATTTAACATTTGTGAAGTATGTTTTTTCTAAAATATCTTGGGCAAGGTTTGTAATGTAATTTTTTGTTTTGTTTACCTCTGTTAATAACATTTTTTCTAAATGTTTTAATAAACACTCGTATTACCTGCTTTCTGGACATTTGACGAAAAGATAACTGGCTGTGGAAAAATCAGAGGAACATTGGTCTCTGTAAATAGTTGTTACAACAACTATAGGTGACAGTAAAATTTCAAATTAACGGTAGTGCACAGAAAAAAGTGGGGGTGAACCTTTGAGCCTGCGTCGCCTGTAGAAGTACTGGCCAGTTAAGAAGAGGGAGAACAAGAAGATGGACAGCAGGCCCAGTGAGCAGATCAACACAGCACACATATACACATCTAATTCAGAGACAAAAGTGACATGTCAGCAATGCATGATTAAAGATATGAAGAAAATAAAAACATAGATATTAAGGCAATACCTGCAAATAAGCTCCACAACCCCTCACTGCTGCCATCCTCAGGGCTAAAGTGCACTGTAGGAAAAAATGATGCATTAAGTCAGCAAAAAAAGCACATAAAGAATATAAAATTTCCATGTCTGCCTTTATAAATTGCTGATCTCTGTGGGTGCTGACCCAATGAAGCAAGCAACCTTAGTGGTTTCTGGAAATAACCAAAGCACTGCTGTGACTGCTCAGGCATCAGCCAGACCCACAGTGGGGATACCCACAAACATCAGTGCAACTGTGCTTGGATAAAAATGCGAAGATGTCTCTTTATTCTGCATGGGGATTCATAGATATATGTTGATAAATATAAACAAGTAGAAAATGTATCAAGTTAAACTTCAATGAATTCAAGTCACATTAAACCCAATTTGAAATAAAAAAAACTGCTTAGTTCCCTGTCCAAAAGCGTACCTGTGTTTTTAACGTAAAGTCACATATTGTTTCAGGAACTCTGTGATGAATGATGTGAGTGGGTTCTTTAATGCTGTGCTGTTCCTTTCTAAGGAGCTGTTTACAAACTAAATTTCCCATCGGGTACAATAGAAGAGTTGAACTTGCAAAAATTAGTTCTGTGCAAACATCAGTGATAAAAAGCCATGATTAACAAAAATCCTCCTAAAATATTTTAATTTGCATGATAAATTTACTCTTAATGTTTTTTTTCAATGATTAAACCTAAAAACTGCAAAAAAAAAAAAAATCCTTTCTATAACCTAGAGTTGCCTTCACAACAGCTTACAATCCATTTTAATTTTACAAAATGTAAAGATGGATGGATGGATGGATGGATGGATGGATGGATGGATGGATGGATGGATGGATGGATGGATGGATGGATGGATGGATGGAT
>NW_015150610.1:332236-335545 GCF_000732505.1 Cyprinodon variegatus | reverse complement strand
TGGATGGATGGATGGATGGATGGATGGATGGATGGACGGACGGATGGATGGATGAATGGTCAATCTCCTTGTAATAAAATTAATGAGAATTTTAGTTCCTTAGATCCTGGGCTGGTATAGAAAAAGTTTGCAATTAGTAAAGATTTTGCTAACTTTTGTGAAATTGATGGTTTTGTTTAGTTACATAGAACTCTTCAGAATGGGTACGGCAAGAGCACATACCGATAAGGAAGTGATGACCTGATCTGCATGATTCAGAAAACTTTTATAAAATAATAGCATCTGGCCTGAACTTGTCCATATCTGTCTGAATGCAGTGTTTACAACCAAGGCAAGACAGGGAGATGTGTTTATCTTTCCAAACAAACAGTGAGTACGATGATAAAGGATGTAGAATAAGATTTCAAAGATTTTTGAGAACTACAACAAAGAGCATCATCTAGGGAACCCCAGCTCCCCATGAACTAGGAGAGATCTTTATTTCTTCTACCAATAAAATTTATCCATTTTGCTAAACACTACCAGTTACTCCAAATAAGAATCAGGTGCTTTAGTCACATTAGACTAAGACTGAGCTCTTTTTTTTTTTTTTTTTACAAAGTAATAGACATTCCACCTTTAGCTGTGGAAAAAAGGATGAATATAAAAAGTATGTTGAACTCATAATAAAAGCCTGATGGTCTCTGTCTGAAGGTGGACCTGGATCTTTCTATTTCATTTTGATCAAAAACATAAAACCAAGTTAAAGCAGAGTGGTTCATGACCATAAAATCAACCATCTTCTATGGTCATTGCTGTTTCCCAACCTACACCAAGTAGAAAACCTGAAAGCTGAGCAAAAGAGAGAAATGTACAATTTAGGACCCTTGATGAGCAAGAGAAAATATATTTTGTATTTTCAGTCATGGTGAGATGCTGGAGGACAAATCCCTGTCATATCTGCCAAATGTTCACCCATTAAATTAACATTTATTGATTAAAGGTTGGATTTTTCTGCATTTTATAGTTTGAGATACTACTGTGTTAAAAGAGGAAATAATAGATGTTTTTATTGTCCTCAATAAATAGATATCTCCAGACAAACTGAGCTACAAGAACAGCATCTAAAACAGTGAGTGTCTCTTTTCAAGCTGAACAGTTAATATATAGACTAATAAAAACAAATCCCAGATCTGAGAACACTTGCTTTGTTGTTTTACCACAAACAGAGCAAGCTGAGAGAAACAGTCTGAGGTCAACAGGTTGACTATGGAAGCTGTTATACCTCCATATGCTATGCAGATGTGGCTGTAAAATACTGACGTTCATGAAATTATGCCAGATTTATGCTAAATATATATACATATACAGCCCTGAATGAACAGGTTACAGTTGTGTGCTCATCTGCAGTCAACCACAAACGAAAACTAAAGATGTGGAAAATACCCAGTAACCCCGTGGTGTGAAAATCTGCTGTAGCTGAGAGACATTTGCTTTAAATGATTTGACTTGGGATGAAGAGATGTGAAAGAAAGCAAACCACCGTCTCCTTTGGCAGAATCTGTGGAATATGAATAATTCTTCAATTCAAGTATTAAGTAAAGGTTGGAAACTGCAGGCTGAGGGGTTCCCTGACTTGTAGAACCCCCCCCCACCACCACCATTTTTTATCTTTATAATGTCAGCTCTTGTGTTTCCTGGCTCTGTGGCCAATGCATCCCTGAGATGCCTGAGGTTCGGTGGCTTCCTTGGTGTGCCCTGAATATAGGGCAGGGCGTTGTCAGACAACTCTGCTGGACCTGAAAGTTTATTCTTTTCTCCTTTAAAGCAAGCAGAAAGTACACCCTGACAAAAGGGTTCATATTTGTTGAACTTTTCAACAGTGTGGCACTGCTGCAAACCAAGTGGCTATCTGCTTAATGATTGGCTGGTGTGAAGAGAATTTATCAGATGAACAGCCATTAGACCCATGTTTAATTCTGGAGTACGGTGACCACACATCCCCGATTTCCGGGGATTTTCTCCGTTTTGGACCACCTGTCCCCAGCTAAAGCTGTCCCTGCAAATGTCCACGATTTTAGCGTTTTATAAATGAGAGGGAAAATGTAGTGTGTAGACTGTTATTATCGTAGAAAGAGAGTGACCATGCAGAAACAGCTGTTAACTAGCTAGTTGGCAGCTGTTAGCGTATAGATGAGGAGCAGTGCGCACCACTTTTAAAAAAGACGAGAAAGTTAATTATCACATCCGGACGCAGCTGCCCAGTGTTATGGTGTGTTAATTCGTTCATTGGATTTGAATCGGAATGATCATTTTGATAAATGTTTGGTTCATGGTTCCAGGTTACTAAAAAATAGGGATTTGATTTGTTTTGTTTAACTAAAGATGAGGACCGGAAATGTAACATAAACCAAGTTAATCAACAAAAGTAAGACAGAACTTTGGCTGCAGCTTGCATGAGTAAATAGACTCAGATAAAGTATAACAGAATGTTCGAAAAATCCTTGTAAGGTACAATGCTGGTACTGTGATTCTCCAGGGATCAACAAGGGTTGGCCTAGAGGTGGTTTTAGAACTGATTGATGATCTTTAGTACGGAAGCGTATTGCATTCACCAAAAAAAAAAATTCTGACAGCTTATCTCATAATTATGAGATCATTATCTCATAATTACGAGATATTATCTTGTAATTACGAGATCTTTTCTCGTAATTACAAGATCTTTATCTCATAATTATGAGATCCTGATCTCTATATTATGAGATCTTATCTCATAATTGTGAGATAATATGTCATATTTAGGAGATCTGGAAGGACAGTCATTGCTGATCTCCGCTACATGAAACGTGAACAATGAGTGGGTTGTTAGATTATTTTTTTAAATAATTATTGTAAGTAGAGTTATAAACTGTTTTGCTGTTTAATGGTTGTGATTTATGAGCAAAGACTTCTAGCCTTAGGTCTACTTTTCTACCACTCAGTTTGGATATATGAAAGTTCCTCATTATAAAAGATAAGAGACAGTAACAGGGAAACTGAATGAGACAAGATCTGCACGATCTGAGAATGATGGAGGAGGAGATAACCACCCGTTTAATGTTCATTTATTAGGCTATTTTTACTTTTAGCTCCAAATATTGTGGTGACATCGGCCTTTTTAGTATTTAATCAGATGAGATAATAACAACAATAATAATAATCATAATATGTATGATGAGATTATATGTGTTTGGAAGGGATTTTGATTGTATTATTTGATATATCAATTGATAGGAGAGGAGAGGAAGGAGACTGAATGAGAGTGGAGGAAAATAGGGAAACTGACAGAAA